>NW_025535069.1:0-123597 GCF_020615455.1 Coregonus clupeaformis
CGGATGTTACCTGTAATCCATGGCTTCTGGTTGGGATATGTACATACAGTCACTGTGGGGACGACGTCATCGATGCATTTATTGATGAAGCTAGTGACTGATGTGGTAAACTCCTGAATGTTATCGGATGATTCACGGAACATATTCCAGTCTGTGCTAGCGAAACAGTCCTGTAGCTTAGCATCTGCTTCCGTATTGAGCGCGTCACTGGTACTTCTTATTTGAGTTTCTGCTTGTAAGCGGGAATCATGAGGATAGAGTTATGGTCAGATTAGCCAAATGGAGAGGGAGGGAGAGCTTTGTTATGCATCTCTGTGTGTGGAGTAAAGGTGATCTAGAGTTTTTTCGCTTCTAGTTCAGGTGAATTGCTGGTAGTAATTGGGTAAGACGGATTTCAGTTTTCCTGCGTTAAAATCACCGGCCACTAGGAGCACCGCCTCTGGATGAGCATTTTCTTATTTGCTTATGGTCCTATACAGCTCGTTGAGTGCAGTCTTCGTGCCAGCATCGGTTTGTGGTGGTAAATAGCCAGTTAAGAAAAATTTATGAAAACTCTCTTGGTAAATAGTATGGTCTACAGCTTATCATGAGGTATTCTAACTCAGGCCAGCAGAACCTCTCCGGTTGGAGCAGCCTACTACTTTTAATAGTCTAATAAATTCAATCAACCTACCTAATTAGTAGAGTTATGTATTGTTTGTTGGTATGTAGGGATGCATACATTGGCCTTCAGATCAATATTTCCATATCGATATATAATCCATCATGGACAAGAGAATATTGATTAGGACTATTGTATCAGCCCAGAATGCCCATATCAGTGTATCCCTATATGTATGGCCTTATGATGATCTATGTTGGTGGGGGAGGGGCATTGTTTGATTGTATGTGTGTGAGAGAGAGAGTGTGATGGAAATAGCCCTTTGTTTGAAAGCATGTTTGTGTGCCTGCCAGGGTGCACAATAAATATGGCTGTGCATCTGTGTGTTTATCAGTGTGTTCAGTCTGTGTAGTTAATCCTTAGATCATCCTCTCATCCTCCTCACTTACACCCTAATCCCGTCATCCCTCGCTCTTTCCCCATCCCTTTATCCTTTTATCTCTATCCCGTTATCTCTCGCTCGCATCCACTGCCTCTCTCACCCCCTCTTTTACCCCTTTCCCACCACCTCCCATCACCTCTTTTGGTCCCTCTCTCCCTCCCTCGCTCCCCTCCCTCTCTCCATCTCTCTCTCCCCTCTGTAGTAGCCAACCTCAGCAGATGTCTGCATACTGGCATAGCTGCACTCCTCTCTCCCATAGAACCCCAACAATACTGTAGTGTAGGAAATGGAAAAAGCGCAATGCAGAGTAATAAATATACATGTTGTGGAGGTGTAGAATGGGGCCGTAGCAGTTTGAAGCTGTTTCCTCTCTGGGTAATGAACATGGGGAGGTGAGGGAGAGCTGCCTGCCGAGCCTAACATGGGGTTGACAAGCTGCCATCCAATAAATAAATGATTAAAAAAACCTGCAATGCAGTGGGTAGCGTTACAGTGTGAAACGGAGCGTCTTCTACTCAGGGCTGCCAAACAGCAGCTCCTTCCTTCCTAACCTGTCAGTACCTAACCAGAGAGGAGAGGGGAGGGGATGGAGAGACTGATAGATAGGAGGGACCCAGCCAGGCTCAGAGAGAGGGAAAGTTTGAAGGGGGATGGAACATGCAGAAGCCATGACAGAGCAGAGCAGGAGAGGTAGTTTGAGTGAGAAGTGACACACGTCAGAGGAAGAAGAGAAGAGACTCGAGAGCTGTCAAAGAGGAGAAAACTGACAAGGGGGCAAACAGAAAATAAGGTAGTGACAAGGACACAAGGCTTGCTTGGTGCTAAGGGAAGGGGGAACACTGGCGGAGAGCGAGGGAGAATTTGAATCTGTGAGAGACGTGGACAGAAGGTGCTTCCCGGCGGATGGTAACAGACCACATTCAGAGCGGAATAGAGAGAAAGAGAGGAGAGACTTGAGGCATTTCTTCCTTCCCGTACAGACAATGATGGGGCTGTACTATCCTGCGGTGTTGCCGGTGAGTTCACATCATAGTTTTCTGTATGCTCCTATCCAGTGTAGCAGGTTTAGACCTGGAACATCTAAAGATGTTTACCTAGCTAGTTTTGATACGTTGCACAAGGCAAGGCCTCAGATTGCTGCATGGAGTTATACTGTTGTTTCTCTTTTACCACAAATAAATGCACATAGCCTAGACACTCAGTGAACGCTCAGTGATTTGTGACTGGTATTGTGTAACGACTTATGTAATATAACTTGTTTTTTCATTTAAATATGTAGATGTGTTACTGGCAGCAAGAAGGGTTAACTGTGTACATGTTCTAATGAGCCTGCTGCCCCAACATGTTCTGTGGTCATGTCTGTGCATCAGGGCCCTCAAGGATGTACAGGCTTCTGCAAATGTCTCTGTAAATTAGCAGTGTTGAGCTGTGTGTATGTCGCACGTTGCGGCCATGCTGACTCTACAGAACATCATGTTAGTCCAGGGGGTGCAGAGAGGGGGGGGCTGTTGGAATGAGGAAGAAGGAGAGAGTGCTACAGCAATTCTTTGTTGTCTTCCCAGCTGTCTTTGCTGTTTAATCCCCCCCCGTCCCCCGTCTGCTGAGTGAAAGAGACAGGTGCCAAGAAACAGTTGTTACTCTTTCCCCTCAAATTTTCTCTGTTGGTACAACCCAGCCTCCCCTCAATACTGGATGGGGTGCTGTGAGGTTCTGTGCTCTGGGTGCTGATTGGACAGTTAGCAGCAGGAATCTCCCCAATATCTTTTAACTCCAGAGAAGTGAGGTTAAGAAAATGCCTTCTTTTAGTTGACATTTCTTCATTATAACCCAGATTAAAGTGTATGCTTGTGAGTGTGTTAGGGTTATAAATGCTGTGTTTGCTACCCCATCAATTTAACTAACAGCTTTGCTATTAAGCAACCAAGCAAAGTGCAAACACAGCAACCATGCCGGGTTCTGAGAAATGGTTTGATGGTGGTGTATTTTGCTGCATCACCTCCATTACTGCAGCCACCCTGCTTGGTTTAGAAAGGGAGCCCCACCCAAGCGTTCACCCCCAGGGGTAAGCGACTTACCTGCTGCTTCACATTTGCACCAACCAAACTGCTGCAGAACTGGCAGACAGTATTGCAGCACTAATGCACTCTGAGACATCCGTCTCCACTACAGGCTTACTGCTCCTCACTCTGCCCATCTATCTAAACCTGCAGTATTGACAATCCAGCTGGCTCAAGGGACATGCAGAACAACATTGAGCTTTGGATAGACAGCACAGCAAGTATGTTAATTTGCACACATGCACTATTGTGACTGACAGAAACAATGGCCAGTTCTGCTGCAGTGCAGTGTTGAGTCTCAGAGGCTCCTTAAGCCCCTTCCCCCACTATCGGCTGACGGAGCTGGTTCAGTTCAATGGACACATGGCGCAGCAGCGTTTATTCTCTTGTCTTCTTCTCTGGGCTGAAATAGAGGCAATCCTCACTAGTGTTGGTGGCTGAATCAATCAAAAATTGTGGGAACCTTTAACAGCAATTGGGCATGGATGTTAATCCTCCCAGATACACTAATTCATCCCCGTACATTTTTACATTTTAGTCATTTAGCAGACGCTCTTATCCAGAGTGACTTACAGTTAGTGAGTGCATACATTTTCATACTGGCCCCCCGTGGGAAACGAACCCACAACCCTGGCGTTGTAAGCGCCATGCTCTACCAACTGAGCTACAGGGGACTATGTCTTAGGCTGCTGGGTTGATTAGAGCAGCGTTTCAAAGAGAGACTGAAGGATGAGGAGAGTCATGTCAGTGAACTTTGCAAAGGTTAAGTGTCAGGGATGAGGTTTGCTCCTCCACCATACCATACCAGACATCTTTCAGAGTTTTGGGACTGTGTATGGCCACCATGGTGTTGGAGCCGTAGTAGACATGGCTCACGTTGTGCAGTCTGTAGGAGTATATAATGGAGAGGCTGCTGAGGGAAGTCTTTAAAGGTGTCCTGTGAGACTGGTCCAGCCAGGCTTTCAGAATCAGAGTGTGGTATGACTGAACATCCAACTGGCCTTGCATGGTCCCATCCTTCATGGCCAACAACAACCTCTGATCTATTTGATACATTTATGTCAGTGAATACAATAGCCTATACTACCGCCGGACCTTTAGAAACTGACCAACTATTTTGTTAAGAGTCCAATGCTCTGTTACCCTTAAATGAATTGCCATGTGTTATTTTGCTTGTGGTACCTGTAGGGTTTAAGCCAATTAGCTGTTAATGTACCGTGGAGGGATAGGCTGTATATAATGTGTTGTGATTTTCATTGGTTGACAACCCTGAAGGAGTGACAGGGTTTCAGCACATAGGCGCCCTTACATGGAGATGGGAGGCGGCTACAGCGCTATGCTTGACTGGCTCTTGGGATCCATGGGTCACGTTTCGTAGCGGCGGTGGCTTTGACTGACTTGGGGGGGCAGAGGTAGAAACCCTCGTCTGGATTTCATCAAGCGAGGAGGGAGAAAGAAGGGGAGGGCGAAGAAGGAGAGGAAAAAGGAGAGGGAAAGCATATCTACTTCTCCAGCTGCAGAAAAAGGAAGAGGAGCGTACTACTGCATTGGAGAGAAAGGGGGAAAGAGGCGGCATATTTAATGAAAAGCAATGCGTCACAGTAGGCTGGAAATTAATAGTGGTCATTCAGTTATTCTGCCATGATAAACGGATTGGGATTAGACTAACTAACTGGTTAAAGAGATTACTGTAGTCTACTAACGCTCTTCACTGACTGTCTCCTGTGCAATTTAATTCTAATTATTTTATTACGCTGCAATCACTGCACACATGTTCGCTGAATATTTTGACCCACATTGCAAGCCCTCTCTCTTCCCCGGTCCTCTTGGTGTATGGAAAAACCTATGGTGTCTCAGGTAACACTTCTGTACTACCGCCACCGTGCGTGAAGAGAAAGAGGGATGCAGAGTTTAGCCTGTTGTAATTCAGATGGTGCATTTAATATTGTGTTATATACGTTTATGCAGAAGAGTAATTCTGAAGTTATATTGAAAGGGTACCTAGTGGTCAAATGAGATTTGTTATGCTTAGACTATTTTATATTAATTCCTGCATTGCTTTTGAACATCACCTAGTGGCTTACTAGTGAGTTATGATATGCTGTATTGTATACAGATATACATATTTGTGAAATATTATACAATTGACTGTACAACCCCCTCTGTCTCCTGAAATGTGTAAACAATTTGATAATTCAGTTTCAGTTTTTAATACAATGTTTTCCCAGATATTATTTTATCCTTTCCTTTTTGCAACACAGCATGACTCCCTTTTATAATACCGTCTCCCTCCTTTCTCTTTGACTCTCTCCCTCCTCTCCTGCTCTGTGTGTGAGATACAGCCATTTAGGGCAGTGTTACTGTTACCTCTCAGTCAGTGTGGCAGGAATGTCCAGTTGACAAATGTGTTGAGTGCTACCAGGCCCCAGCCAGTACCTTCTCCTACTATTTAGCTTTGTCCATCCATCAGTGGATACCAGTGAGTAGCCTAAATATCCATTCCAGTACTCACATGATCGAGATACTGTACTGCTAGAAACACCCACTACTCTTCCACCCCACCCCCATCCTCTGAGCCTCCAACACAGATTTGGAATTGGTCCCTGTGACTCAGACTATGAGAAGCACCCTTTACTGGCTTGTTACAGGCTTGTGCATGTTTATGGATGACATGTCTTTACAGGAGGAAGGGGTCTTTAATTCCCTACATTTAACCTATTTGGAATCCTCCTTTATTTAACCATCCTCCCCGTTTTATGCAGGATTGTGGCGTTTGTGCTATTGTTATTAATTAAGTTATTGGCATTGCAATGAATGCAGTATGCAATCAGCCTCATAAGCGATTAATATGAACTGGAATAAATAAGAAGTGGCTGGTGGAATATAGGAGTAGAACAGTTTTTCCATCCTGTTCTGAATTAAACCTACTTTTGTTGCACTCGTTATCTTGGAGGCACAGAACCGAAAGCTCACTCCTCCTTATCTAGTAAAGGGGATTTAACAGTAGCTGGGATGGTTCTTTCCACTGTCGTTTCAAGATGAGAAGTCTGCAGTCTCTGGGATTAGTGAATCCTCATTTGCTTTACTGCACCGCAACTTAGTTTCCCTGGTAATTAAAAAGGCTGTCTGGAGCCTGGGTGTCACCTCGCCTAGGCCTGGCTGGCTGACTGACTGACTGGCCTGTTTTAATGGTATTGGATGCTGTCATCATGCCGGGAAGGCCACGAAGCAGTTTCATGGCCCGAAACAAAATGGCGCTTCTCTCCCCCCCCACTCCTGCCTCCCTACAGGCTTTTACTGAGCTCTTTATGAGCACAGTTGGGGTGTTTTTGAAGTTATTACAGGATGTCCTTGAGTGTGTGACTGAAGAGTGCTATATCACAGTGTCACCATACCAACAACACATAACTGACACCTTTTTTTAAATCGTGACCGGCCAGCGCTACAATCCATTACTGTGCTTATCATGAAGACCGCATAGTAACAGTGCTGTGGCAATGGCCTGGAGCTGTCTCCCAACTCAACTGCTTATGATATGAATTCATATCAAGTGTAACTAAATAGGATAGCAGTATCTGTTTTCACAGGGTATAACAGGCAAAAACATTGTAAATATTGTCTGGATATGCGTGTACATGGATAGTGAGCATGTTTGTGTAGCAGTGTGTGTGGTGTGTATCAGATTTTGTGACTGTCAATAATAGATGTGGTTGCAGTGAATATTTCATGGTAGGCTGACTGAAACGCTCTGCTGTCAGAGATATGGAGAGAGAGACGGAGTAGGAGGGTGGGTGAAATTTAAGCTGTGTTTTTAACCCTCGTTCTAGTCTCTCTCCCTGCCCCCATCTGAACGGTACAGTACAGTCATGCCTACCAGTATTAACCCTGTCTTCTCCTCTCCTTCAGGGTTCTCAAGATTCAACGGGGGGCCAGGAGGGGCTGGTGCCCCCGCCCTTCTCAGCGTTCCCTCCACCACCCCCTCCGCAGAACGGCCTGGGGACAGAGTTTGGCGGTGCTTTGTTTGGTGCAGGTGGGCAGGGGCCATCGGATTCAGGGGCTGGAACAAATGGCTCAGCCACCACTCCCAACATCTTACCCACCCCGGTGAGTGTTATGGTTGGTTTTGTTGTTAGGCTCACTCTCTGCATTTGTCCCGACAATGCTCGAGAGTACTCGGTTCATTCCATTTATCAGCCTCTCTCTTTTTCTCTCTCTCTCTCTCTCCTCTCTCCCCCAGCAGACAGAGGTGTCCCCAGGACAGGTAGATGGAGTGGGGCAGTGCTTGGCAGTAGAATTAGCAGGAGGAGTATCCGGGGCTGACGCCTCAGAGGCCAAAGGAACCCCAAAACGACTTCACGTCTCCAACATCCCCTTCCGCTTCCGAGACCCTGACCTCAGGCAGATGTTTGGGGTAAGAATCTGGGAACATCCTTGTTGTCCTTTGAGATGAGGAGTATAATCCCTTCTGTTGTTTAATTGATGGTTGGTGTCAGAGTGGGTGTTGAGAAGAACAAAGGGCCAGGCAGTCACAAAGGGAGGAACTCTCATATTCTTAGATTTGCTCTATCACAGGGCCATGAGAGCCATAGAGAGGTAGTCAGTAGTTAGTGAATGAGTGAGGAAAGGAAGGCATGTAGTAACGTATTAAAGGGATAGAAATGGAGACAATAGAAGGTAGGTGCAATTTGATTGAGTTTATTTTGGTACAATACTGCCTCCTAGTGTGCTGCAGGTGTAGTTCAACCCTGATTGTCAATTAATTAAACAGAGTACATAATGCAATTTTGGTTTGTATCCTAAATTCTTGTGTTTGTTGATTTTCAGCAATTTGGGAAGATTATTGATGTTGAGATCATTTTCAATGAGAGGGGCTCAAAGGTGAGTGAGATGGTAACATGTCCTCAGTCCCACCACTGGGGAAATTATTATGATGAAAAAGTCAAATGTAACTTTACAGGACTGTGTCTAAATGATACATTTTCTACACTGCACTGTGTCTTACTGACCTGCACTGATAGTATAAACAACAGGGTAGTATTATGGGTAAAAAGAACACTCCAGGCCGCTGTTGAACATCTAAAACTAGATTGAAAGTATGTCGAAATTATAATGGACCTATATATTTTGTAATAACTGCCCTTTTTCTGGCCTGAAATTGATTTTGACAAGCAAATTGGTCACAAGAAAGTCTGTGCAGCCCTCCGTTGAATTTCAAAATTCCATTTGCCCAACCCTTCACTAATCAGTAACCACTGTATCAGTTCTAGAACAAACAACTGTATAAACCAGTGATTACAACTGGATACCCGTTCAGTAAATGTGTAATGAAATGAGTGAAACTAGCTAAAAGGGCTTTGATTTTCTCTAAAACAACCAGAATGTTTCTTCCACCTCTCTCCTTACGGTGTCTTTGTGGCGTTCCTCTTTCCCCTCTGTCTGTCTACCCCAGGGCTTTGGCTTTGTCACGTTTGAGACCAGCGCCGACGCGGAGAAAGCCCGGGAAAGGCTTCACGGCACGCTAGTGGAAGGTCGCAAGATAGAGGTAATTTAACCCATCTCCTCCTACTGCCATTGTTCCTCTGCCTGTACACTGATTCCGCTAGCTGCCATCCTTTTACACTGACATGCTCTGATGTGGTCTCTGCTGGTACCCCCAGATGGTTTGCTGCCGTTTAATTTTTTTGGGGGTTGTCTTGTTCCCTGGTTCATTTGGGGCGTGGGGAGAGTTGGGACACCTCAAGGCATGCTGGGAAGTTTCCTCTCTCTGCATCGTTTAGGTCTCGGTTCTGTCTTGCACCATTTCTTATTTCTTATTATAGCTTCCACTGCCTTTGATTTCAAAATACAATCTAAATAATCTTTCTCTGTTGCTGGAACCGCGGGACATTAGGAGAACATGATGAGACGATGATGCATGGCCGATTGTAGCCGGGTTGCTCATATCTTAGTCCCTAATCTAGAATGTTCCTTTTTTTCCCGTGCTGCAAAGTGGTTGTGACAAGCTTATGGCGCCTGGCCTCCAGCATGCAGCACAATGCATGCACTCCTCTACTCTCCATCTGTAAAAATAACTACGGCATATATTTGATATTAAGCTCCCTCCTTTCACAATTCTATTTTTAATGAAAGTGTGGCTCGTATGTGATTGTTTCAGGGTTGGGGAGAAGCTGAGAAGATGCATGTTTTTCTTTGAAATATTGTCAGTTTGCGTGCCAGTGCTATCCTACCCATCTCTGGAGCAGATCTATTATAAGCCAGGTTCTTAGCCAATCACAATTCTGCATGGGCTCCTGCCTCCTTGCTGTGGTTGTGGTAGTTGTGTCCTGCATGATGGTGATGGCTGGTCCCGCCTGGGATTCATCTGCAACTCTCCAACATCTGGTTCTGAATGACACCTGCATCCAATGGTCTATAAGCCTAAACTTCACCTTCAGTCAATCAGCAAGTTGAATGGATACTGATGGAGCCCAATGAAAACCTGCATCAGTTAAACTTATATAAATCAACAACCTATTTGTTTGGCCCTGGTAGTTCTGTAACCTCTGTCTCTGTAGTCTTTGTAGTATCTTCTTGTTTCATGCATGATCTTTATCACTTTAATTGTAGGGCAGTTTCTCTCACTCTTCTTCACCTTTTATCATTGCTGCATGTGTGACAGTAGTTGTACTATCTGACGCTGTGGCCAGTCCTTTGTAAACTGCATGGGTCAACAGGAGTGTGTGTCATCAGGTTTGTCTGTGTTTGACTAGTGCATGGGTTAGAACAGCCGTACAGACTAAGGGCAAATAAAGGTTGTTCTGGATTTATACGCTCATTCAACACCGAAGGAAAAGCCCAGCATTCCTTTTGAGGCAATGCAATGTGACGGTTCTTCTTTCTCCTAGAAATGGCATATTAAGTTGTTTGCAACCCTAGCTTAGTCATTGGTCATACAATTTCAAGATTTTTTTTTAAACAATGGCCGTTATTCTAACAGATGTGAAGATACTAATTAAAAACTGGCTAAGCTTAGAGGCAATGTTCTGACATAGGGAATGTTTAGTGTTGGAATGGGGAATGGTCAGTTTTAGTTGCCCCCGTACTAGGCTAGGATTAGATTACACCTTGTTTTGCTTAGGAAACTCTGAAAGATATGCCATGGTAGTATTTTACCAGATTGTTTTTGAAATCAGGAGTGTGAAAATTCTCTGTTTGCTATCCTTTTGCATGGGATTTATTGGAAGTATGTGTGCATGATATTACTATGGTGTTCTAACATGGGATGTCACTGCGGCAATAGTGCGGACAGTCTGATTTCTTGCATGTCGTTTATATTGGCTATTTTGTTAAGACTTTTAGATGATTTTGGTGATAGTGATGTGGACTTTTGGTTGTTTGGCATGACGTGGTCTGAAAGTTGAAAATGCCTTGCTACTTTTATGAAGGTCTGTCCATCCATAAAACAAAAAAAGGCAATAGTTGTTGATTGGATTGAAGGATTTATTTCATGTTGTTGACTGAAGTCTGTCAGTGCATGGGAATCTGTAGTGATTTTTCTCCTATCTAGTTAGTTTGGAATCCTAAGTGTGCATGGATATTGGTTCTACATAGAGTGTAGTATTGATCTCTGCAGTGACCTATTATATTACATCGAAGTGTACTTCTTTTTGTCTGGAATAAAACTCTGCGCTTTGAAGAAGTCAGTTTCCTGTGCGCGTCCAGTGTACCCATGTAAGTGGTCCAATTCACTAGTCTTCCTGCTGTTTGTGTCTCCACTCCACTACTCTGTGTCTAAGTCTGCACACACACCATGCATCTCCTCCATCAGTCTGTGTTTGTGTGTGTGTCCTCCTCATATCAAAGGGTATTCCACAAAAAGCACTCTAACTAAAGACATTGACATCACACCCCATAGACATTTAATCAATTTCCAGGCAGTGACAATTATATGCCATCAAGCAACTCATCACACTGATGTTTTGAAAGTGACATTTAAGACATTTGACTGTGGGATACCCCGACATTTGACGGATAAAGCCCTTTAAGTCTTTTCACTGTGCTGTCACACCACATTTCCCACCCTGAAGTACTGTAGTAGTAAATGTGTATTGAACGTGTAGGTGTCTCTCTCACCCTGAAGCATGCCGCTCTTGTTGACGTGTTGGTGTGATGGGAAGTGATTACTCCGTGGCGCAGAGTTTTAGACAGACATTAGATGCAGTAGAATATGAAGGTGTAGACTATCACCCAAGTAGTGGTAATAATGAGAACGAGCGACGTCTCGTCCCCTGGTGCTCTTGAGTCTGCATGCATCTCATCAGACACAGGGTCGTAGAGAGGAGAGCTCCTCACTCCGAGACCAACCATATCACCACTGCATGAGCCTGAGTCTCAGACTAAAGAGAGAAATGAGCGTGATAAGTACTGACTTACTGGTGCTGTTCATCTGATCCTGCATGGCTGATCCGTTCTCAATCAGTGATAGATGTACGCTACACTACTGCGGGTGGCAAACCGCTCACAGCCTCCATTTGAATACGTTTTGTCAGTCTTTTAAAGAAAAGGGTCATGTTCTTAAAGAAAACCAATCAGACTTGACATTTTATCCTGGCATTGATTTGAATCCTTTTTTCAACACCAGGTCTTTTAATTGAGCTTTATATGTGAATTGGCTCAAATCAAAAGAAGGCTGTGATCACTCTGCGCTCCAGAAGTGTATTACTGCTCTAAATGGGCTGTTTGTGATCAACTGGGCTTAGCTTTGGATTTAGTCATGGTTGTTGTTTGTTTCAGATACTTTGCATGATTGTCAGAGAAAAAGGGGTGAACCTGTGAATGGATTGGTGTGGTTGTAGTGTGTGTGTGTGTGTGTGTGTTGATGTGAGAGCAGGGCAAAAGGAAAGGGGACAGGGAGTATGAACTGTTCCCTTTCCACTCCTCTCTCTTTCTCCCAGACCACAGGCTTCTCTCTCTCTCTCTCTCTCTCTCTCTCTCTCTCTCTCTCTCCCCATGCCAGTCGAGTTTGTCTTCCTTTGTTTCTCCACTGTTATGTGTTTCTCTGTGTGACACTCCCTGGTCCTCACCCTCTTGTCTTGTCTACGTGCCCCTGTGTGTGTAATACCTCTCATTGTATTTCTTTTCACGTGTTATATTTAGTCTTTAGTCCCTTACCCCCATCCTCTCTTTTTTTCTAGTTATTTTGTTGTTATTCATGGTGGAGCTAAATGTTCCAAAGTAAAAAAATTATACAATTACCCCCCTCTGCAGATCAAAATATGAATCCTGCCCACGTTGCCTTTTACTAAGAATCATTTTACGCTACATTTCACTTAAGTATTTATACTGTCACTCTTGACCGTGGGAGACCTATTTTCAGACGCAATTAAGCCAATCTCTTAATACGAAAGTGGTCGACCTGGTTTTTGAGTCTCTTACTCCTCTCTTATGACCACTATAATTTGCATAAGTTGAAAGAAGCACCCCTCCAGTCCGTCGATCTGTCTCTCTTCACAAGTAAATGGAAAGATGCTCATGCATTGAGCAGAAACTAATTTTAGATGATTTCTCTCTCACTTTCTCTCTTTCTCTCAAAAACTCTCACTGCTTTCAACTGTTATCCCCATTTTTATTTCACATTGGGGGGATTTTTCTTTTAATTTATTGGGTTGTTTGTTGGTTTATTTATTTGTTATTATATTCTTTTCTGTTTCCCTGATGACTTCTATGTGTGTTGTCAGTCTCCACGGTAACCACTCGCGTGTCCTCACGCTGTTTCTTCGGCAACGGTAAGTTGTGTATAAATGACATAATCGCTGATCTGACCCCCACCCCACCCTTGAAAAAGGCAATAGACACAAAATCACACATTGTTTTGAATATTTCTAAAGAAACCGTTAATTTGGCTAGTTCAAATCTGTCAATTAGCTTAGTGGTAGTAGATGCTGGGAGCAAGACGTACAGTAGTTGCATGCTTTAGTTATGTCCACAGCATCTTTGTATTGTATATTACAAATCAATCCAATGTATGGTAGCCTAGCTACAGCATAGCATTGTTCTGATCTCCCAGCTATCCAGAGGATAAAGTCCCTGTTATGATGGGGCCTGTATTGATAGGGAAGGTAGCAGTGATGAGGCACACACACACACACACACACACACACCGACAGACACAGACACACACCGACAGACACAGACACACAGCCCATTGACAGCCTGGTCCAACTAGTAATAATAATGGATCCACCCCACACCCTCCCCCTCCCCTTCTCTCCTCTCATTAACACCTCCCCGGGAATGTCCAAGTTTAATCATCCTCCTCTTTGCAATGACATGGCTGACCAGAACCCATTTGATTAATTCTTCATTGTATGTATATTTTTCCTAATTAATTGTAATCACCAGTAATGACAATAACCCATGGCTCTCTGGGAGGCTCCTGTTCAATTGTGTTATCATCCCCTTCAGCTGCTTCAGTCAATGTTAGTTAAGGGGAAAATAAATATTTTAGAGTAACTTTTCTTTGTCACCAGTATTGGGTGGGTTTCAGATTCATGGGAGGGCCTGTGTCAAGTGTAAATGTGCAATATCCCGAAATCGCTTCGCCATTTCCTGGTTGCAAAAATTCCAATAGTTAGCCTAATTTCAGTTATGTGACAAAACAAGCGATCTATAGTGTGGAGAATCATTGTACCATCTAAACCGCTGTGAAATATATTTTCAATAACGAAAATATATTGTATTTTCAGCTGTTTGAAGCTGGTGTACAAAACTGAAAGTAAAAGACTCAAACTAAACTTAAGAACGGGAAGCATAGAAATAGCGTACATGGAACAGATCTACCGCTTCTTAGACTTGCTTTCAATGAGAATTTCTATGTGAATTTGGTCGGGTTGCCCAAAAAGTTACATATTGAAGCTTTAAATCCTAATGCACAACATGTGGCTATTCTGCTTTCAGGCAAACATAGAAAGTAGCACAGAAATTACAGTTACCATTTTCAAACAGGACCCATCATTTATGCTGATGGGAAAGTACAATAATTTATCCAGTTGAACTTGTACTTGCACATAGTCCAAAATGGAGTGGCAGTAGAATGAAATCCATCTCAGTTTGTGCAAGCCGTAAGATTCCCTGTTGAAAAGTGTTGGGGTGACAATTTTTGCATAGAATTAGAATGCTAGAATGGTAATTCTCACTCTGGTGGTGGAGGACATGTTTAGATCACTGCATTGCTTCCTACAACATGGTGTGTTTTTCCATAGAGATCTTATTCAATTACTAGAGGGGCTATTTCATAAGCCCTCAAAGTTCCAGAATGGGGTTAAAATTGCAGCCAAATTGGTCAGGGAGAAATCCAAACCAGTCTAATTGAATTAATGGCTGTAGAGGCATAATCCAGATTTTACTTATGCAGGAAAGTTAAAGTAAGGTATGTGATAAATCGGAAATTGTGTAATCAAATTATTGTCAACCTAAAATATTGTGATATAATTATAAATACTGTTTAAAGGTATATAGCAATTTTCTGTATAAATAGCCTCTAAAATATATGTAAACCATACATGTAGTCCTCTGTAGCTCAGCTGGTAGAGCACGGCGCTTGTAACGCCAAGGTAGTGGGTTCGATCCCCGGGACCACCCATACACAAAAAATTTATGCACGCATGACTGTAAGTCGCTTTGGATAAAAGCGTCTGCTAAATGGCATATTATATTATTTATATTATATTACATGGCAAACATTTAGTTTTCATGGGAAGTTGAGTTTCATTATATGATATAATATCAGTATTTGTTGCATTTACAACTTGTCTAAGTCCTATCATCAACTAATTTCAGCCAGTATGTATGGCTGTGGATTGACTGCAGTGTTCAAATGGAATGTTGGCATATTGGCAGTTAATTTTTATCCAATGGAAACATTCCTCTGAAACTGGCTGGCTTGCTAGCTAACAAACATACAGTGCAGATAAATTCTTCAAATTAATTATTTTACATCCGGGATGGGCAACTATGGTGGGGGCCCACAAAAATCAACTCATCATGAGGGGCTGCAGTTGCTCCAAGCTTTTGAGTTAATTTTGTGCAATTCTACAGTTCTACAAATTTTGCCATGGGGCATAGAGAAAATGTTGCTGTTTTAAAGCTAGTTTACTGCCATTGTAAAAAATATGTGACATGGGGCAGAGAGAAGATTTTTCAAATTTGAGAACAAATGTAATGATTTCTTTCCAAGTTTTAGAGTTAATTACGTGCAATTCTACTCATTTTGCCTTGAGGCGGAGAGGACAATTAGCAGTTTTGCAGTTAATTTCCTGCAATTCTACACATTTTGCCAAAGGGTGGAGAGAGATGTTGCAGTTTTTAATATATCTGAGTGAGACGGACTAACAAAATCAATGGGTGCCCCCCGGGCTCTAAATCGACCTTGATTACTACAAGTTTAGGTAGCTGGCTGCTAGACTAATTTACCAATCTAAAAAATGTTAGCTGACATGGGCTAATTGAGTGACTATCAGTGACTGACATAACAAGATAAAAACAGTTGATGCACAACCAAATTTCGAAATTGCACCTTGTGTATTGCACTATTCTACTTCACAACAGTAAGTTGAGACCCCGACTGAGTTCCACCCCCAAATAAATATCAGAGGGCCTTCAAAAGGGGGGCTGCGGCCGCCAGTTGCCCATCCCTGTTTTACATGATCTTATCACAGCACTGGCAAACCATGGTAGACCAACTCCCTGACCAAAATGGCTGATTTGTCCCATCATAAAAAGATTAATGTCCATTCTAGTATTCTAATTCCTAATTCTATGTGTTTTTCTATGTTCTGAATATGAAAGTATACTGTGCTAAAGTGTATATGCTTATGTATTTCGCGTTTTGAAACTTCAGGAAGAATCACTCATGGAAACCGAAACATTAAAACAGGGTCATAGGCATTTGTGGGCTTGGGTGGACACAGGCCTACCCACTGGGGAGCCAGGCCCTGCCAGGTCCACCCAATCAGATTGGATTGGTCCTGTTGGCCAATCAACATTTCTGCATGCCCACCTACCAATTTCTGGCTACGCCTCTGCATTAACAAAAGGTACAAGCTTTACAGTGAGGGAAAAAAGTATTTGATCCCCTGCTGATTTTGTACGTTTGCCCACTGACAAAGACATGATCAGTCTATAATTTTAATGGTAGGTATATTTGAACAGTGAGAGACAGAATAACAACAACAAAAATTCAGAAAAACGCATGTCAAAAATGTTATAAATTGATTTGCATTTTAATGGAGGAAATAAGTATTTGACCCCTCTGCAAAACATGACTTAGTACTTGGTTGCAAAACCCTTTTTGGCAATCACAGAGGTCAGACGTTTCTTGTAATTGGCCACCAGGTTTGCACACATCTCAGGAGGGATTTTGTCCCACTCCTCTTTGCAGATCTTCTCCAAGTCATTAAGGTTTCGAGGCTGACGTTTGGCAACTTGAACCTTCAGCTCCCCCCACAGATTTTCTATGGGATTAAGGTCTGGAGACTGGCTAGGCCACTCCAGGACCTTAATGTGCTTCTTCTTGAGCCACTCCTTTGTTGCCTTGGCCGTGTGTTTTGGGTCATTGTCATGCTGGAATACCCATCCACGACCCATTTTCAATGCCCTGGCTGAGGGAATGAGGTTCTCACCCAAGATTTGACGGTACATGGCCCGTCCATTGTCCCTTTGATGCGGTGAAGTTGTCCTGTCCCCTTAGCAGAAAAACACCCCCAAAGCATAATGTTTCCACCTCCATCTTTGACGGAGGGGATGGTGTTCTTGGGGTCATAGGCAGCATTCCTCCTCTCCAAACACGGCGAGTTGAGTTGATGCCAAAGAGCTCGATTTTGGTCTCATCTGACCACAACACTTTCACCCAGTTCTCCTCTGAGTCATTCAGATGTTCACTGGCAAACTTCAGACGGGACTGTATATGTGCTTTCTTGAGCAGGGGGACCTTGCGGGCACTGCAGGATTTCAGTCCTTCACGCTGTAGTGTGTTACCAATTGTTTTCTTGTTGACTATGGTCCTAGCTGCCTTGAGATCATTGAGAAGATCCTCCCGTATAGTTCTGGGCTGATTCCTCACCGTTCTCATGATCGTTGCAACTCCACGAGGTGAGATCTTGCATGGGGCCCCAGGCTGAGGGAGATTGACAGTTATTTTGTGTTTCTTCCATTTGCGAATAATCGCACCAACTGTTGTCACCTTCTCACCAAGCTGCTTGGCGATGGTCTTGTAGCCCATTCCAGCCTTGTGTAGGTCTACAATCTTGTCCCTGACATCCTTGGAGAGCTCTTTGGTCTTGGCCATGGTGGAGAGTTTGGAATCTGATTGATTGATTGCTTCTGTGGACAGGTGTCTTTTATACAGGTAACGAGCTGAGATTAGGAGCATTTAAGAGAGTGCTCCTAATCTCAGCTCGTTACCTGTATAAAAGACACCTGGGAGCCAGAAATCTTTCTGATTGAGAGGGGGTCAAATAATGATTTCCCTCATTAAAATGCAAAGTAATTTATAACATTTTTGACATGCGTTTTTCTGGATTTGTTTGTTGTTATTCTGTCTCTCACTGTTCAAATAAACCTACCATTAAAATTATAAACTGATCATTTCTTTGTCAGTGGGCAAACATACAAAATCAGCAGGGGATCAAATACTTTTTTCCCTCACTGTATGTCCATAAAGCAGTCAAAAATATATCTGTCACAGGAGTAAGTGGAATTGTAATTGTTTAGAAAAGATGGCTCATCCATCTGTCCATATTTTCTCTTCACAATGAGAAACTGTGTTAATCGTGTTGGTCCTCTTAAAGTTTGAGGATTTTTGAAGTTCAAATTGCGAGCAGTAGCAGGGAATCTTATGGAATGCACTTTAAGAGAATACTCAATCACTCTGTAGTGAGTGTAGTAGTCTATATTAATGGGATTAACAACAAGGACTTAAAAGCACACAGATGTAATTCTGTTCTGTAAATACCTTTGTAGAGTAGCCTAATTTCTGAAAAGATATGGGGTTTAACTAATGATTTATATAAACACATTGGGTTTTTAACTGGGTGATCCTTTGGTCTGTCTTTTGCTGTCCTTTTATCTTCTTTGGTTTTCCTTTATTGAATTGTGTGTGTATAGTAGTTTCTGTACTGGTCTTAGTTTGTGACACAGTAATAATGCCTGGCAGTGTATCATGTATTATTTGATTTATCTTTTTTGGGGTATGAGGATTGTTCTTCTCTCTCTTCCCTTCATCCTTTGGTGCTCTGTCTCTCTGTCCCTCTATCCCTCCACATACAACTTAGGGAGATTGTTTTGGAGAATGGTCACAGAATCTAATTGCTTTTTTTTTGAATGACGCACCTTGGTATTTGTTATTTTTGTTTTTGAGAAAGTAATTGTTGATTTTTTGTTGTTGCTTATGTAGACAATGTCTCTCTCTTCCTTACACCATCTTTGTGTTTCCCTGTTTCTGTATGTGGACTGGCTCTGTATCTCTGTCTCTCTCTCTCACCTGCATCCCTCTCCTGAACTCCTTACCTGTCCCATCTGTCTCTGTATGTGTTTGATATGGGAGTGCTGCGATTGTTTTGATTGGTCTCTATGCTGCATCCGACGCTTGCTGATTGGCTGAATTAAATTTTTTGGTTCTTTATTCTCACTCTTGGTCATGTGATGCGCCCATATTTGGCTGCGTATAATTTCTGTGTTATAAAATTATTAATTTTGTCCAACAAATGTTTTTTGCACCCCTCTTTCTCTCCCTCCTCCCTTTTATGTATTGATGTTGATGTCTTTTTAGGTAAACCCCAACAAGTTTGGTTTAATTTGGGGGCGGTTTGGGTTACTTTGGTCCAGTTCTGTTAGTTCTGCTGGACTGCTGTGGGCTTGTGTCCTAAAGTTGAGTGGGTGGGATGGAATGGATGGGGTTGAATGTTTATTATTAACCCATGCAGATGTGTTTCTCACTTTGGTCTCTGTTTGATTTGCATGTCTACCTCTCCGTGAGATTGATCAAATTGCATTAACTCCCCTGGCATTGACATACACCACTAAATATACATAAGGAAATGATCATTGCCCAGTTATCACACCCAAAATAGAGCTTTATAAGTGACCCGGATATGAATGCTGTGATGTAAAAAGATTATCAGCGTTAATCTGATTCATTAGGCTGATTTATTCGTTTTATTTTAGTGTCTTCACTCACAGGGACAATTACGTCAGCTAATTGAATTACTCAAGGCTGACCATCTCATTTGCAATGAAGGAAAATGAGGTAAATCTAATTTCCATTTGAATGAGGGCTGCAGTGATAAAGAGTATGACTAGCGGGGTGTTGAAGGCGGCTAAATCTATAATGGCCTTCTAAATGGAACCTCATCACATAGAGCTCTCCAATTGGCCGATAGGTCATTAGTAGCTCACAACAAAGTTTGACATGGCGCAACGTCACACTCAAACTGTGCAATTGCACGGCACAACAGTCATTCTCATAAATCCCATCAAAGGAGATGGATAAAGATTAAGGGAGCCTAATATGGCCCTTTGAAGTTCAGTGAGGGGATTAGCCTAGCTAGCAGCCATCTTGGGCCTCCAACAGCCGGGTGCAGCACTAGACAGAAATGCCAGCCTTTGTTCACACACCTGCATACTACAAACACATATTATTATTCTCCTGCAGTGCCACGTATCCCAGCTCTTCTCCTTCACCTTATCTCTCTGTCTTCTTTTCTTCTCTTACCTATAGATCGCTCTCGCTCTCTCTCTCTCTCCTCTCACCGCTGGGCACAACCACTGGCTCTCAGTATAGCTAGTTGTCTCGAAACAATGAATCATCGATTACACTCCTCTTGGGCAGAACACTTTAATTGCATGACTAAGATTCCCCCTAACAACCCTCCACCAACTGATGTACACGCGCGCTCACACACTCACATAAACACCGTAAGGGAGAGCAGAGACTGCTTCATCATAACCGATGTTGTCAGCTGTCGTATAACTGGCTAGGAAGGAGGCAGCCTGGCAGGGATGAATTAACGATGTGATGCGTCAAACCCACCACCATATTGATGTGAATGATCCAGTGATGGTGAATGGGAGCAGACTGTAACTATGGCCTCCCTGTATGTGGACACACAATCACTATTTTATTGGCAAATGATGAAGATGGTGCTTGTTAGACAGCATGAGTGTTATTACCATTGTATTATTCACACATTCATT
This sequence comes from Coregonus clupeaformis, assembly GCF_020615455.1. NCBI lineage: Eukaryota > Metazoa > Chordata > Actinopteri > Salmoniformes > Salmonidae > Coregonus > Coregonus clupeaformis. The sequence continues at coordinate 20,330 of NW_025535069.1, forward strand.
TTTAGGTATTGTTTATTTATGAATTGCTATCAACTGTAAATGTCTAATATTGGTCCACTTGTGTGAATTGACCTTTATATCGAGTGTTTATATGTGTTTCCTCCTTTGAATAGAGCAGGCCAAACGTTGTGCTCACTGTCCCTCCTCCCACTCCCCAGGTTAACAATGCCACGGCCAGGGTGATGACCAATAAGAAGATGGTCAGCCCCTACCCCAACGGAGAGGCCCTTAGCACCCTGCCATACGGTAACCAGATGCACACCACTCCATTAGCCTCATTACGATCCATAGAACACTTCAATACAAAACTGGCTAAATAACTAACTGTTAGACAGCTACCCATCTTCCTGTGTATCCCTATCTATATGAAACCCTCCTGTTTCTGCCTCCTCTCTGCTTCTCAGCTGGGTGGAAGTTAAGCCCAATGGTGCAGGCTATGTACGGACCAGAGCTCTATGCAGGTAAACCTTGTCTTCCTCTTAGATTGCATGCCCTTTATTTCACCCAAATCCACTTGTCTTCATTTACACATTCCTAATTCATAGTGCCCCCCAGGCGTTGGATGTTCATTCTCTCTCTCTCTCTCTCTCCTTTCCTCTCCCTCAGTTCCAGGGTTCCCCTACCCGTCTGCGGCAGCGGCGGCCTCCACGGCAGCTGCGTTCCGTGGTGCCCACCTTAGGGGCCGGGGGAGGCCAGTGTACAGCGCCGTGCGTGCGGCAGTGCCGCAGCCTGCCCTCCCTGCCTACCCTGGGTAAGAGATTCAACTACAGAATCCATCCTCTGAAAGGACAGACTTAACATGACATATTTACACATTTCTATACATTCCTTCAGTAAATTCAGTAGTTTACTATAAATACCAGTAAGCGTAATGTCATTAATTTGGTAGTATAGACACTCATACACAACTCCCTCTGATGCAGAGCAGAACACTAATTTGATCCTGTGCGTCACGCTGCACAGAAAGACCAGACACATTTTCTTCATATTTTTCTATGTTCCAGTAATTACGCAAGATAGTCTCACAGAGAAATTGTACTGTGTTGCATGTTGCTGGGCTTTGCCAATTGGTTAATGGGGATGCAACTGCTGTGATATTTGGATTTTAAAAACTAGTGCTGCAGGAAATGCCTCTTCCGTATTTAATCCACTACTGCCTGTCTTCAAACAAACGACTGGCTGACTTGTCCTCTCTGTCTGTCAATGACCTTTTCCTCATCAATGTAAATGGGCCTCCATTCCCTCTCCCTGGGGGATGCTGCTAGAGGATGGTACCCTATAGTACAGTCATGTTTATCATTACCACTTTGTTCAGCAGTAATGGAAGAAATTAATGGAAGTGGTATTTCCTCTGCATGCTGCATGTGTGTGAAATAACTTTTCTATCTCTCTCTCTCTCTCTTTGTGCGTTCACCTTTCCCCTCAATCATCTCACTGTTTACTTTCCTCCACACTGGCTTTCGTTCCTGCCACTCTGGTCTTGGACCATCTCACTGTACACACCGACCCTTCCATCTCCACTTCTCCTGTTCCTCCCTCCTTTGTCCCTCCCTCTCTCCTCCCTCCATCCCTCTCTTTCTGTCTGCCCTCTCTTCACCTGCAATCTCCTCTATCTGCCCCTATCTGACTTTCTCTCTCAGCGTGGTGTATCAGGATGGTGGGTTTTATGGAGCTGCAGACTTATACGTAAGTATATTCCCACTCCTCACTCTCCCTCACGACTCTCTCTCCTTTCTCTCTGTGCGTTTCTGCATGTGCATACGTAAATGCAAGCTGCCCAAATGTGACTGAAGAAATCAACTGTTTCATGCACACAGCTCCTATATTGAATTATGCTAAGGGTAACACTCTTTATTTTACCAGTCCACCACTGCTTGGAATCACACCAGTGGGTCTGAGTTTCCCCAGAGGACAGACCGACTGTAACAGAGGATGTTGTAGTCTGGTGTTGTAACACGGGGTTCCAACATGGGTAGCCGGGCCGCTCTGTGTGCGCTTGTGTCAGGCCGCGTGTCTGTCAGTGTGCGTGCGTCCAGGTTGACAATGGCTGTTTCTGTTCTCTCTATAGAATAGTGTTTCAGGACTCAGTCATTAGTAGCAGATTGGCTCAGGTAGGGTCAATTACCAAACACAGTGTGCATTTGTGTTATCCCTCTGGTGATTATGATCTTTTGATGTTGTTTTGTTTTGAAACGGTAACTTGCTTTTTTCATTTTCCTACTAACTCACTGACATCTGCACAGGTGGATTGTGGGGAAGGGGTTTGTTACTAAGCTACTAAACAGCGTGTGTTTTTTGGCGGTTTGTTCAAGGAGAACCTGGTCTCTGAAATTTAGACTGCTGGCAGTGATAACATGAAAGACGGCAGTTGTATTTGTCCTTTAAGTCACTGGCAGAGAGCCTCTTATTTCATACAAACACCATTGTTCCCAGCACCATTTCTTATAATTGGAAGTTACCACAGCCATTATGCTGAGTAACATCCATAGCTGGAACAGGTACAGAGATGAGCTGGAAGATACTCTATCTGTGTAGCAGCAGTGCCCTGTGGGGCTGAAATTAAAGATGTGGAGAACACAGTTTCTTATTACTAAAGCCTGTCCCCAACCCCTTCCCGGTCTCGACTCTGTCTGGAGCTACAATTACTGAAGCATGCTGATCAACGTCTGCATGCACTATAGGCATAGGCCTACCTTTCCCCTCTCCCCCTTATCTTCTCCCCCTCAGCCCCCCTCCCCCTGCCTCTGTCCTGTCACTAGTTGTACTGCAGGTTTCAAGGGAATGCTGGGGGTTGTGTTCTGTATGATTAGGTCCAAATGCAGTGGTGTGTTCAAATAGGTTTGCGTTGAATAGGGGCATGCATGCTGTCTCAATGCCAGGAGGTGACACTGTGAGTGTGTTTGCGTGTGCCATCTCTATTTTCCCCCTCTTTTCTTTGTCTATTATATGCGTATGAGAGATCACAAAGATAATATGGATGATTTGTGTAAATGTTACTTATATCTTTCTCTATAATTCTGAATCTTTGATATGCTGCGTTATTGACGATTGTCAACAACCTCCACTGTTTTTTTTTTATTTTTTATTTGTTGTTAATACTTCAATCTTTAACCACAAATGTTCTAAACTTGGTCGTTGTACTGTGTGATTCTTTAACTCACTCTGCACTTACACAACTCTGCCTCAGTAATAATCCTGTCTACCTCAGCTGTACTGTGGTGATAACCTCCATTTGTCCCTCTGTCTCCCAGGGAGGCTATCCTGCCGCTGCCTATCGCTTTGCTCAGCCTGCTGCTGTAACCGGGGCAACTGCTGCCGCTGCTGCCGCTTACAGTGACAGGTAAGAATAAGGACGTTCGTCTGAGGACTCGCATCCAAAACCAGCAGCCTCGAAATGCAATAATGTGACCAGACTTTTACACAATAACATGCTAGGCTATGACTCACAGTATAAATTATTTAGTTGTGGTTTTTTTGGTGGGTATTTATGATACACTTGATCTTACAAATCTTTTGTTATGTGATTGTAATATCTCAGCCTATTAGTGCAAGGTGTGTGTTATATTCTCACTAACTATGTGCAGCTAAAAGACGTGTGTTGGTATTCCCCTGGGACAGTTATGGACGAGTGTACACTACAGATCCCTACCACGCTCTAGGTCCTGCTGCTGCTGCCTATGGAGTCGGTGCCATGGTAAGAGCACCCCAACCTCAACACTACAACAACAGGCTGGAAACTGAATTATCTTCACTTTATGTAAATGTAGTTTCTTTACTTCTTGCAAATCTTTTTCACTGCTGTCTGTTGTTTAAAAAAAAAGACAGCTACATCCTCCTTTCCTTATTTCTAATTTCTCTTTCTCTCTCTCCCTTTCTCTTTGTTCCAGGCTAGTTTATATCGGGCTGGATACAGTAGGTTTGCTCCTTACTAAACAGCACTCGCACCATGGAATTCCATATTTCTGAACCTCTTCATTTGGAAAGAGCTCCCCTCCATTTTCTACGGGGTGGTAGTATAAACCCATGTGTTTTGGAAAAAGGTCATCCAATCAAGATAAACTCAACTGTAACTCGGCTTGCTTCAACTGTCACACTCACAGTGACTTAGTAATGGACGAATGAAAACTGCCTGTGAATTTCAAGACTGGCAACAATGATTGAAGACAACTGTGGGAAGAACAAGAATGGTTACATAAAAAACACTATTGGACGTGGATGGAGAAATTGCTGCCCACCAGTAACTTTTTACACTACAGCATTACAAACCTTTGCTCCTAATAGTCTGTGTGGTAATAATACCCAATGCCTATGTTACCAAATTTAATATGTACACATACAAAACTGTGCTCAGTGTGTTAGTTCAGCCTCAAAGTAGGCCATCTCTAGCCTGAAACCCTAGGTCCTTTATATGAAGCACTACATTGACAAAAACCTGCCCAGTGGAGGAATCACATCAGTTAACCACCTGGGCAAAGCAAGGAACACGTCCAAGTTTTTTTTTCTTTTAAAGAACCCGTTCAACAAAAAGGTGAATGGCACGGAGAAATGCAAAAGTAGCGAAAAGTCCATAATCTGACGCAGTTAAATCTAGGTAACAGCTGTTGCTCTGAAAATGATTAGAGAAATCCAAACAGTCTACCATTACACCACCAACCCAACTGTAAAAGACAAAAAATAAGATAAACGGGTGTGAAAATGACAAGGAAAAAGAAACAAAATGACTTGTTTTTGTTCTGCATTACCTCAGTTTTCTTTTCTTTAATTGTCTATGAAAAAGCATTATTGTTATAATGTGGATGCAATTAAATTACATCCACCATCATCATTTTCACATTTTCCAGTTGATTAATACTGTTATTGCTGGTCTATAAGTATTATGATTATTATTACTGTAGTTGCAACTATAATGACACAAGTGTTTCGATCTGTATCATGCATCCTTACTATTATATACCTACATTGTCTTCTTTTTTCCTTTTGAGAATATTGTACAACTCATGCCTGCTCAACACAACTCCTTATACATTTCTCTTTACTAGACTATATGACATTCCAGGTGTAGCATCACAATTGTGACTGAAAGGGGTAGAAACATTGAAAGTGTCTGGGCGTAGCTAACAAGCTGTATAAACCAGTCATGCAAGCTGGACCCAGCTATTCACAGATAAGAATGGAAATCTTAGGGGTTTGTGGGAACAAACCAGATGGTAGGAAACATATGACAGTTACAAACACTACAAGTTGATGTTACTTTTGGTTTCACCATTTTTTTTAAATATATTTTCTGTCAAATTGACACAAATACAGACACGCGAGAAGTGAAACACCCTAATGTTCACCCAATGCAATCTTCCTCCCTCCTAAGTCTTTGGGAATGTTATAGTCCAGTATGTATTAAAGTCACTGCCTCAATGCTTCTTTAAGGTACAGGATGTGACCAAGAAAAATATATAAATAGTCTTTGACCTATTATGTATCTCCATATACTCTGAATATGTTATTATTGCTATTGTTTGTCATTTGGTTCCAAAGATTCTCTAAAAGCACACTTGTTGGTCAAGTGTACACACATTTATTATACTTTTTATGATTGTTGTTCTTGCTGTTATTTTAGCTTTTATTCTATTTTATGGTGAGTTCAAAGTGCACCCTTTCAGTTTGCTCATGGGGGTGTTTTAAAAGTACCCTGTCCTGGGAGATGTCATCTGAGAAGTGGAGAGAGAAGATGGGGGGCAAACATGAATTTATTTACATCTTATAGCAACAAATTAATAGACTTAAAATCACAAAAATAAATTTGGGAACTGGCAAAGTTGGCCTTTTAAAATGTTGGGTTAAATAGAACATTTAGGAGTCCACAGTAGACTTGAGAGGGGGATTTGACATTTTGATACAGAATAAATGTCAGATTAGATTGAGTGTGATGGTGAAACAAAGCGTTCTATTCCACACAATTTTAAAGAGCCTCCCCAAGCCTCCTTTGTCCAGTTGGGAGTGAGTGTGTAGTTCAGGGACAGTTCTAGGGTGGAGGACCCAGAGAGCTGAGCCATAAACCACCTGTTGACATGATGAGTACCATGTTACTAGCTGTTTTATCAGGGCTGAAATAGGAGAGGGGACCAGGTGAAGGAGGGTGATACATACAGCTGCATTAGTTATTCTGTTGAGTATTTATGCCATGATATAATGAGAATAAGAATTTTGAACTTCTCTTAAAAAGTATTAAAAGTATCAGTATGCATGTTTTTGTGAGAAGGACAGGGTCAAAAGTCATTTCATTTGTTGCATGAATCAAACAATTTCTATGGAAAGGAGGTTATGTGAGATATGAAGGCAGGATTGAGAGGGGTCTCAACATAGTCCACTTTAGTTTGTTTGTAGCTAGGGGGAATAATGATATGTAAAACACTGCTTGTTTATGCCTGAGTTATCTATGTTCTTCTGTGGTCATGATATCATTTGAATTACCAGTTATATCTCTTAGTTCAATTTTAATTTGGAATGTTGAACCCCTGCAGTTTTTATTTTGAAGTATGTTAAGTAAACCAATGACATTGTCCCACCATGCACACAGCAGTTTAGCACAGACAGAACTAAGGTTGATGTTTCCAATGTGCTGCATTGTAGCACAAGACTGCTCTGGCACAGCAACTGACCATCCCTCCATAACCTTCCACTTGTTACCCAGCAGTGGAGACTCCGCCCTCTCACGGCTGCTGAGATCACCTTAGACCCAGCTGTGTGTCTGACTTACCCCTGCACTGTGCGGAAGTCAACCTAGTGGGAGTTGTTGGACAGGGATTTCATATGAGTTGGAATTGCATGTGACTTTTTTATTTTCACATGTGCATTGCTAAGCTCATTGATCCAAGTGATATTTTTTTATTTTCTTCAACAAGTGACTTGTGTGTTGTTCCTCATGTTTGCCCTCTGTTTCCTGTCATTGTTATTGAATGTACAAATAAACGGTTTGGTTTTTATACTCCTCTTTTCTCAACTCCTCATTTGGGTAAAATGTTTGGTAGATTTTGTTGCCATTGATTATTGTTATGTTGTCATAGGGTATGGCCACACGGCATTCGTCATGATTGTTGTTCACTAGTAGTAGCGCTGGTGGCAACTATGCCAACTTGAACTCTAAAGTAGAGTTTTACCTCCTGTAGCCAATTTTCTCTAACCAAACTCGTTCATTGCCACTTAGGGAAAAAATAGGCCGATCTCTCATTGCATCTAAAGTTAATGAATGTGAATGTCTGGGTTGAGTTTGGAGGAAATCTCATATCCCTGTTAATTGCTCTAATGCACAAGAGGCTAATTGCCCAGTTGATGACATGCACTTCCAGATTATTGAAGTGGGACTAATTGAAATGATTAAATTGAGGGCTGTTTGATCAGTGAAACAATAAAGCACATGGATCCACTGAATTATTGAGGTATTGACCCCACTGACTCGCCCACTATGGGAGGAAATGAGATGACCATGATGCCTATAGGCAGAGTATAAAGTTATATTGCTCTCATATGTCATTCCTAGAGCACTACAGATCTATCATTCATATCAGTAAACAATATTTGCATGTGGAAATTACATGATGGAATGCATTTGTTTACATTTGGTGGAACAATAATAGTATGAACATTGAGGTAAATTGAATCCCACCAACAATAATTCACACATGTTGTACAGTGTCACCTAGTGGTTAAACACAGTACTACCACATTCAATCTAGCTCCTGCTGCTTTTTTTGTGAGAGAATGAATCAGCCCTCTGCTGTTAGATATGACTAACAAATATACCTTTTAACATTCAATTTTAATAACACTTTTTCAAACTGCACAATATGCATAGTATAACATTGATTGTATTTATAAACTGGGGTTTAAAGAAAAAAAAGCCGCCATATACCTTTACATAAGAAGATGTTAAGACATGATGACAAGGGTCTACTTTAGCGCTGCCAGGTCCTTTCTCTCCTCTCCTGCACACATGCCTGGCGCTGCCTCATCCCTGCAGTTTGGCACCCATGATACAGACAGATTCACGCCTCCTCCCTGGGCCTATTAGACACTGTCTCTTGTGTTTTCAAGCAGCATGTTGCAAAAACACTTTTAGCTCAAATTCAGTAAGCTCATTCTATCTGGATCCAGCATGAGTAAAGATGAATTAAATTAATCAATCAAGCCTTAGTCACATAATTATGGAAATCATGTTGCAATTCAGGTTCTATACAATAAATATACATTTGTAGCTGAACTTCAAAAACATTTCTGGGTCATGTGAGAGTGCATGTATATGTTCAGCTGTTAGGTTGTCTTTGTGTGTGTGTGTGTGTGTGTGTGTGTGTGTGTGTGTGTACACGAAAAGCAATGTGATCCTAATCAGACATGCTGTGTCCATAGTATTCATCATAGGGCTCCCTGATGTTGGTAGTCTGAGGACGAGGGATGGAGTAATCTTTGTCAGGATCTATTTCCTGAAACAGACACAGTGAAACATTCAAACATTCATCATATTAGTGCAGTTAATAATTACAGATACATTGCTTGTAATGGTAAGGGTCATATTCTTTTGTAAGAGGTTATTTTATCTTTTATAAACAATACAAAACATACACATACAAATGACAACATCATACAAACATCAACTACATCACACCTGCCCAGACCGACTAGCACACACCCCCATCTCCAGCACCCGCATCACTTTCTGCAACATGGCCTGAAACTGCACCATTTTGTTTCTCTCCGTAGCCCACGCACTTTCAATGTTGAAATAATAAATCATTGATTTTTCCATTGTGTTAATGATGGCGGATTGATTGATTTCCATGTTTTTAGTATGCGTTTTTTCAAGATGAGTGATGAGAAGAGAATCGTCCAACCCATCGGGTATCTCACTACACCCTCATATGCCATGTCTTGAAATATGCAGACAGACGGATTAAAAGTACATTTACATTGTAATACTTCTGGCTGCCAACTTTCTAGCTCCGCCCACAACTTCCGGACTTTATAGCATTCCCAGAAAGCATGGATTATTGAGTCTTTATTAGTTTTACACTTAAGACATGACTCTGCCCTTGTGCTGTAGAATTTGTGAATTTTGTCTCTTGTATAATACAATTCTATACATTATCTTGGATTAAGCATATATTTTTTTAGTTATTCTTTGTTACAACACATATGCTGATTCTCATTCCTTTAATCACTCAGCAATGCCCAGAGCCATTTTGAGGCCTACTCACTGTCATTGAGAATCCAGACTCATATGGTGACTGGAAAACGGGGTCTTGTCTTCTGCCTGGGAGAAGAGAACACGATACAATGACTCAATTATCTGCAAATCCCATACAGTGAGTATTAAAGTGACTGATTGTGTAATTAATCTCATATGTCATATCTTATTCATTGGAGCTAGTCCATATATAATGTAGCTTCCATGCTAACTTATTAGTACTCTACCAACAGTCAATTGTCTGTGTTTTCTAATGTTATTTAGCTGATGAACTAAACGTAGACATGCAGTACAGTACATTCCCCTGCTTTACTCCTTTTCAGTGCTACTGTTTCTCACTTCTCCGTTCCTCACCGTCGTTCTCAAAGCTTCTGTTCTCCCTTCCTTCTTTCGGGCTGCCCAGCCCTGGCAGAGTTGGCATTGGGACTGGTCCATCCGCCAAAGTCGAGGGGGCCCTCCTTGGAGCTGGCCTCCCACCTGCAGAGGAGGACCACTTGGGCCAGTCCGTGGCCCAGCAGCAGGACCCAGCCGTTGGCCACCAGGGCTATACTCAGCACCGGGTCATCCCACTGCGGCCGCCGGCCCATCTCCATGTTACCCCGGGTCAGCAGGGCGATCCACACCACCCAGATGGCAGCGGACAGCAGCAGGGTGAGGCAGAGCAGTGTGGCCTGGACCTTTGCTCTGTCGGTGGGTGCCCCCGCTGTAGCTATAGCTGTAGGTGAGACAGGAGTGGCAGAGGCAGCACAGGGAGAGGACCAGGCCGGTGGCCAGCAGAACCAGCACGTAGATGAGCAACATGACAAACTCCCCCTGGGAGTACTGACAGGGCTGGCCGTCCCGCAGCAGTACGATGATCAGCCACTCTGTAGCGATGACCACCTGGAGGGTGAAGAGGGCCAGGGCCACCCCACTCTCCCCCCAGCCCCGGGTCACACCGAAGCCCAGCAGGGCCAGGCAGCGCGCCAGCAGGCAGGAGAAAGCCAGGGAGAACAGCACCCCGAACAGGAAGAGGCGCGTGGGGCATGTCTGGTGGGGTGAGGCGGATGACGAAGGCAAAGGTCAGGGCGAAGACCCCTGCCGTGCTGACCAGGAACAGAGCCATGGAGGCTACGCTCCCCCCGATGCCCCTGCGCTGGCGGGACGACACACACTTCCACAGGGTCCAGAACAGCAGCCCCACCAGCAGCCCTGAACTGACCACAAAGCCCAGTGAGGCCAGGCTCTCCACCACGATACCCCACGCCACCTGACGGTCACACAGGTAGGAGTAGATGGGGTCCAGATCCGCCCCACACCCCAGGATTGCATCCTGGGAAGTAGAGTTTGAGGAAAAGTTGCGCTGGAGGAAGGGAGTGGTGCCTCGGTTGATAGTGGATTTTACTGTGGAATTATTAGTGGTGGTATTGGGGATAGCATTAGAGCTAGTGGCAGCAGTGTGAGGGATGGTTTGGTTGAGGGTGCTGTGGGCATTCAGTGTGGTCTGACATGTGCTGGGAAGTGGGACATTGAATAGTAGGATGAGAAAAATTGATTTGTGTATCTGGAATGGAAAGACCATCTTTTTCTGTTTTGTCAGCATGTTGTTGTGTCCTTCCTCCCTGGTTTTCTGTTTTGATGGTATACTCCCTGCTCAGGTGGGCCTTTGCTACCTAGAAAAAGTAGCATCCATGAGAGCATGTATTTTTGACTCCGAATATCTTTATTTATAGAGCATAGCGGTATTTAGCACAATCAAATCAATTAAGGTGCTTTTGAATAAAGATCAGAGAGAGAGAGAGAGAGAGAGAGAGAGAGAGAGAGAGAGAGAGAGAGAGAGAGAGAGAGAGAGAGAGAGAGAGAGAGAGAGAGAGAGAGAGAGAGAGAGAGAGAGAGAGAGAGAGAGAGAGAGAGAGAGAGAGAGAGAGAGAGAGAGAGAGAGAGAGAGAGAGAGAGAGAGAGAGAGAGAGAGAGAGACAGAGAGAGACAGAGAGACAGAGAGAGACAGAGAGAGACAGACATGCCAGGACAGGGCAATAACTAAGAACAGAGGAATTAGGAGTGATGTCATTAGGAACAGGTTCTAGATACTCTACACCAGGGATGGACAACTTGGAGGGAGTCGGGGCCACAAAAAATCTGAACTCATCATGAGGGGCCGCAGTGGCTTGCGGGTCTGCGTACCCACATTGTTTTACAGCTAATTTCCTGCAATTCTACACATTTTGCCATAGGGTGGAGAGAAATGTTTGCAGTTTTTAATGTTATATCTGAGTGAGACTGACCAACATAATCATATAATAGTATTATACTGTATTTTATACAGGACAGTTTAGATAGCTGTCTTAGATAACTAACTTAGCAATCTAAAAAATATTTTGCTGACGTAGGCTTATTGACTGACTATCAGTGCTTTACATGACAAGACAAAAACTGCTGATGCACAACCACATTTCGAAATTGCACCTTGTGCATTCCACTATTTTAACTCGCAGCAGTAAGTTGAAAGCCCAACTGATTTCCTAAAATAAAATATATACATTAATTTAAAAAAATTGGGGACCTCCCATCCCTGCTCTACACAGAGGAAAAATTGAGAACTACATTAACTCATAAAGCCGTGTGAAACCAGGAAAGAGAGCAATAGGGAGTGAGCGTGACAGTGAAGGCAAATGCGAGGGGGGGTTGACACACTGGAAGTGTGATGGAGTGAGAGAGAGAAGCCAGAGATATACTCTCCTGATAGTTGATTGTCACTTCCTCTAGTTCATAACAGAGCCCTTGTTTCAGTGTCAGAGATTTAAATATGACATTTAATATGCTTATCGCTGGGTAAATATGGCCCTGGCCCCTTTATTTAAAGCTTAAGGATAACTCTGTTTTGCACAGAGGACAGGAGATGAAACCTCTATACATCTTTACAGATGATTTCAGGAACATGTTTACAGTGGGGAAAAAAAGTATTTAGTCAGCCACCAATTGTGCAAGTTCTCCCACTTAAAAAGATGAGAGAGGCCTGTAATTTTCATCATAGGTACACGTCAACTATGACAGACAAATTGAGAAAATAAAATCCAGAAAATCACATTGTAGGATTTTTTATGAATTTATTTGCAAATTATGGTGGAAAATAAGTATTTGGTCACCTACAAACAAGCAAGATTTCTGGCTCTCACAGACCTGTAACTTCTTCTTTAAGAGGCTCCTCTGTCCTCCACTTGTTACCTGTATTAATGGCACCTGTTTGAACTTGTTATCAGTATAAAAGACACCTGTCCACAACCTCAAACAGTCACACTCCAAACTCCACTATGGCCAAGACCAAAGAGCTGTCAAAGGACACCAGAAACAAAATTGTAGACCTGCACCAGGCTGGAAAGACTGAATCTGCAATAGGTAAGCAGCTTGGTTTGAAGAAATCAACTGTGGGAGCAATTATTAGGAAATGGAAGACATAAAAGACCACTGATAATCTCCCCTCGATCTGGGGCTCCACGCAAGATCTCACCCCGTGGGGTCAAAATGATCACAAGAACGGTGAGCAAAAATCCCAGAACCACACGGGGGGGACCTAGTGAATGACCTGCAGAGACCTGGGACCAAAGTAAAAAGCCTACCATCAGTAACACACTACGCCGCCAGGGACTCAAATCCTGCAGTGCCAGACGTGTCCCCCTGCTTAAGCCAGTACATGTCCAGGCCCGTCTGAAGTTTGCTAGAGTGCATTTGGATGATCCAGAAGAGGATTGGGAGAATGTCATATGGTCAGATGAAACCAAAATATAACTTTTTGGTAAAAACTCAACTCGTCGTGTTTGGAGGACAACGAATGCTGAGTTGCATCCAAAGAACACCATACCTACTGTGAAGCATGGGGGTGGAAACATTATGCTTTGGAGCTGTTTTTCTGCAAAGGGACCAGGACGACTGATCCGTGTAAAGGAAAGAATGAATGGGGCCATGTATTGTGAGATTTTGAGTGAAAACCTCCTTCCATCAGCAAGGGCATTGAAGATGAAATGTGGCTGGGTCTTTCAGCATGATAATGATCCCAAACACACCGCCCGGGCAACGAAGGAGTGGCTTCGTAAGAAGCATTTCAAGGTCCTGGAGTGGCCTAGCCAGTCTCCAGATCTCAACCCCATAGAACATCTTTGGAGGGAGTTGAAAGTCCGTGTTGCCCAGCGACAGCCCCAAAACATCACTGCTCTAGAGGAGATCTGCATGGAGGAATGGGCCAAAATACCAGCAACAGTGTGTGAAGACCTTGTGAAGACTTACAGAAAACGTTTGAGCTGTGTCATTGCCAACAAAGGGTATATAACAAAGTATTGAGAAACTTTTGTTATTGACCAAATACTTATTTTCCACCATAATTTGCAAATAAATTCATTAAAAATCCTACAATGTGATTTTTGGAGAAAAAAAATCTCATTTTGTCTGTCATAGTTGACGTGTACCTATGATGAAAATTACAGGCCTCTCTCATCTTTTTAAGTGGGAGAACTTGCACAATTGGTGGCTGACTAAATACCTTTTTTCCCCACTATATGTGACTGGTCATTTGTTATGTAACACAAACTAGTATGAAACATAAACAAATATTTCATAAAACAATTGTTTTGAATGTTATGTTTTTCCGTTAATTGGGTCGTTGAATTGGTTGACCTTTACCCAGTAACAACAGTCTAAACAATAATGATAAATTGTCATCCAACAACAGGAGACATGAGGGCATCATTGCTTCAGCTGTTACTTTTAATCTTGTGAGCAACATTTTTACTTTAAAACAACAAACTCTTCCTGTGTAGGCTATACCTCCATTCAAGCTGCAACTTTCAAACAAGCGAAGAAGAGTAACATGAATTGACTTACCCTTTATCCTGAGGCTTCAGTGCATCCACCTCTGTGGTTCCTGGGTATTTCTCTCGTACTTGTAGTTCCACTTGAGATTTGCAATGAACACTCAGCTGATGCATCAGTAGACAGTCATCTATGTATGAACATGCCTCCTAACTCAAGGATGTTCCCATATCTTTTACAGGCAGTGAGTGCAAGAGGAAGGGAGGGAAAGCAGGAAGAAAGGAATGAGAGAGGGAGCAAATGAGTTTGGAAACGAAAGATGAGGATTTTTTCACCTCGCCCAAATCTACATCTACAGATAGCAGAGAAGTTTGGACTGACCCACCCCTGACTTCCCCTCCTCTCACTCTCTTTCTCTTAGTCTATCTCACAAAACAGCAAAGTATAGGTGGGGCTCAAACCCCTGGAGGCTATGGAACAGGCACTGACACACACACAAATACACACACACACACTCACGCACACACACATGCAGTATCAACCACCCCCTCTATACAGTTTCTCAATAGATTTGACTTTCCATATCCCCCTCTTTATCAGTGCATGTGTATGTATGCAACAACCACAGATTTTGGTATGTTTACAAGGAAATGCTAAAGTTGAACATCTAGCTATGAGAGTTGACCACGTGATTGGAAATGATATGCATAGGCCCAGATCTGAATGTCCGGTCATCATAAATAATCACACTGCTGGTTGCTATGTTACAGAGCGAGGTTAGAGGTGAGGAGGAGGGTTTCCACTAGTTACTACAACCTCAAAATTGGCTATTCATTAAAACAAAAATTTGCTTTTTGGTTTTAACTTAAGGTAAGGGTTAGACATAAGTGTGGTTGAGGTTAGTTTAAAATCTAATTTTTGTAGAAATAGACAGGGTTTATTACTTTGTGGCTATAGTAACTAGTGACGACCGAGGAGGAGGAGGGAGGAGGCTGAATAACACAACTGACTCATCTAGCTGTCCCTAAGATTAACAGTAACCACTTAGAGATAACCTCACAACATTGATACCCCTCAGGTGGTGTACGTCAGGGAGGGAGAATGCCTTCCACTGGGTCTCTGTATGAACAAGCCCGTGCTGAGCTCCTGGGCTCAAGTCTGTACAGGCAAGGACGTTCTGTAAGGTGTGTGCAAATGGAGCAAAGGGGATAGACACTGAAGCTTTCATAGAGACAGACACAAAGGCCAGGACAGTTTGCCTGTTCACAGTATAGGATTTCCATAAGCTTCAGGGAGCTAGAAGAATAAACAGTATCAGCAATGTCAAGAATTACTAAATAAATACTAAAGCACAGACACAGAGACTGACCTATGATCACAGGGCATCAACCAAAACAATGTAGCAATACAAATGGGAAAGACGTTTTGAGAAATATATTTTGGGGACTGAGAAATGAAGGAGTTGATTTCCCCCTCCCTTTGTGTGCTAAGTGATTGTGACACCCAGGACATTATCTGGAATATTCCAAAAGTGGCATACTGTATTATTCTTACTCAATACTTGTGGTTGGTATGTCATGGAAATGAGACATTGTTGTGTAAGACACTGGTGACAGCTGGATGTGTTTCTGAGATAAGGACATGTACAGTATGTTTGGGGAAAAACATAGGAACCGGTTGTGAGAAATATACATTTGTTATAGTTTCAAACTACAGTATGTTATGATGGAGCAATGTAGAAAAAATATGGTTGAAATATATGCTTATGAATGTTCATTGCCATTCTTAATGAATGTTCTTTAAAATAATGTCAGTTATTAGTGAAAAGTATAACATACTCAGATTTTCATTTTATACCCCATCATGGAAGGGGTTGTATTTTCTGATATTTTCTCAGAGATGACAGAAGAGAAAAGGACAACATGAGTATTGAAAATAAAAACTTTAATGGATCTATCAGGACATACAATCACACATACGCATTCTGTCATGTAAATGTGTTTGTGTGTGTAACACATCAATATGTTTATATTTAGTTTGGTGGCATACCGTACACTAAGAAGGGGGTAGTGTGGTAGCACCACAGGGATAACAGGGAATGCCTTCACCATAATGATCTATGACAAAGCATTGTAGTTTTGGTCATCACAATATATATCACACACCCTCCTCCCTGGTCTCATCCCTTTCGTTCCCTGTGTGTTCACAGTGGCACGCCTTTATCAACAAGTAAAAAACACAATGCAACAACAAAAAAAGACAAAAAATAACTTGGGGTAAAAAGGGAGGGTAATGAATAAAGGTAGAGGCTGCATTGGAAACAGGGACATATTTACAGTTCTGTAGTAGACTATAAGCAAATACAAGCTAGTCATAGCTAGTATTTTGCTTGCGTCCATTGCTGTGGTTGATGGTTGACAGAGGAATTGAGGGACTAAAGGGATCTGAGGGATTACAGAAGGAGAGAGGGATGGGGGAGCCGAGGTAGGCTATTGTAGAGAGGAGGGGTGGGTGTGGTCTCGTTGTATCACATCAAGTATCTCTTATGTCCTGTTTAAAATACAGTATAATACTATTATATGATAATAATAAAAATAAACAGTTCAGTGTTCCGTCTGCCCACCGTATATGGTATTTCAGGCCACAGTGCCTGACCACAACAGACTTAAGAACAGCGTGGAGTGAAGAGACGACTTTAGGGGGATGGCCAGTCGCCTTATGGTGGCGCGCCAGACTAACACAGAGGGAGGGGTCAGAGGTTAAGAGCGGAGAGGTTAAGGGAAGGCAGGAGGCTTGCAGTCTTAGATGATTCCATATTTGGCCAGATCACTGAGTTCCATGTCGCCGTAGGCCTCCCATGGGCAGACCACTGCTATGTCTAGAGAGAATGAGAGAGGGAGAAACAATTAGTATTGATTGTCCAGTTGATGACTATTCACAGCCCTTGAATTTTTCCACATTTTGTTCTGTTACAGCCTGAATTGAAAATTGATTAAATAGCGGGGGTTTTGTCACTGGCCTACACACAATACCCCATAATGTCAAAGTGGAATTATGTTTTTCAAAATGTTTACTAATTAATTACAAATAAACAGAAAAGCTGAAATGTCTTGAGTCCATAAGTCGGATTTTTTCTTCACAATTCACATAAAAGTTGCATGGACTGTGTGCACTAATAGTGTTTAACATAATTTTAAAATGACTACCTCATCTCTGTACCCCACACATAAAATGATCTGTATGGTTCCTCAGTTGAAACAGTGAATTTCAAACTCAGATTCAACTTCAAAGACCAGGGAGGTTTTCCAATTCCTCACAAAGAAAGGTACCTATACAAAGTTACAGGCGTCCTTCCTAACTCAGTTGCCGGAGAGGAAGGAAACCGCTCAGGGATTTCACCATGAGGCCAATGGTGACTTTAAAACAGTTATAGAGTTTAATGGCTGTGATAGGAAAAAAACTGAGGATGGATCAACAACATTGTAGTTACTCCACAATAATAACCTAATAGACAGAGTGAAAAGAAGGATCCCAAAATATGCATCCTGTTTGCAACAAGGCACTAAAGTAATACTGCAAACAATTTGGCAAAGCAATTCACTTTATGTCCTGAATACAAAGTGTTATGTTTGGGGCAAATGCAATAGAACACATTAGTGAGTACCACTCTCCGTATTTTCAAGTATAGTGGTGGCTGCATCATGTTATGTGTATGCTTGTAATCGTTAAGGACTGTGGGAGTTTTCAGGGTAAAAAAGAAACGGAATGGAGCTAAGCACAAGGAAATATCCTAGGAGAAAACCTGGTTCAGTCTGCTTTCCACCAAACACTGGGAGAGGAATTCATATTTCAGCAGGACATTAACTTAAAACACAAGGCCAAATCTACACTGGAGTTGCTTACCGAGAAGACAGTGAATGTTCCTAAGTGGCCGAGTTACAGTTTTGACTTAAATCTGCTTGAAAATGGTTGTCTAGCTATGATCAACAACAAATTTGACAGAGCTTAATTTTGAAAATAATAATGGGAAAATATTGTACAATCCAGGTGTGCAAAACTCTTTGAGACTTACTAAGAAAAACTCACAGCTGTTATCGCTGCCAAAGGTGATTCTAACATGTATTGCCTCAGGGGTGTGAATACTTATGTTAATGAGACATTTCTGCATTTCATTTTAAATACATTTGCAAAAATGTCTAGAAACATGTTTTCACTTTGTCATTGTGGAGTATTGTGTGTAGATGTGTGAGAAAAAAAATCATATTTAATCCATTTTGAATTCAGGCTGTAACACAACTAAATGTGGGATAATTCAAGGGGCATGAATACTTTCTGAAGGCACTGTATACTGAAAGTAGAAATACAAATATATAGATGAACAAACATGACTACTGATGATTGCAGATGGAATATCAAAGTTACCTGTGCCAAGACCCTCCATGCCGGGGATGTCATCACCAAATCTGTAATTGACAAGGAGACATGTTTGTATCTTACAGATTCTAGAATTTGTCTGTGTTTATTTATACAGGTTTGAGAATGTGAGAAAACTGAGTGCTTGTTAGTGTGAATATGTGGAACGGTTGTGTGTGGAGTTTGTGTGTATCTGTGTGAATGTGTGACGACAGAGAGAGATTCTCACCCTTTCTGGCCAGGTTTGGGGGCCTTGCTCTTGAATGTACGGGTCTGCCTCTGCTTGAACTTAGGGGGTCCCTTCTTGGGGGTGGTGGGGCCAGCTGTTCCGGCGGGCGTGGCCAGGGCGCTTCCTGCAGGGGGAGCTGTGTTCATTTCTGCTGAGGTCTGACACAGAGAGAGAGACAGAGAGAGCGATTGTTACAAGACTGTCCATAATATAACATTTGAAATGTCTCTATTCTTTTGAAACTTTTGTGTAATGTTTACTCTTAATTTCTGATTGTTTCTTTCATTTTTGTTTATTTCACTTGCTTTGGTAATGTAAACATGTTTCCCACATTAGAGAGAGAGAGAGAGAGAGATAGAGAGAGAGAGAGAGAGAGAGGGAGAGAGAGAGAGAGAGAGAGAGAGAGAGAGAGAGAGCTGTTATAGTGTTGGCCAGAAAGTCTATCATTTCCCTCTATCTTGTATTATCCTCATCCCCCCCTCTCTTATTCTCTACTGCTGTCTTTCTGCTAATCTCTACTGCTCTCTGCCAGGCTCCCTCCAGCCACCTTACTGCTAATCAGGATAGATTATGGGGATTTGGCTAAACAGCCAGATTATCTCTGATTCCATATAAAACCCAATTTGATTAATTGCCCTTCTTAAATCCCAGGAATGTCCTCTGTGTCACACTTAATCGCTTAGATCACGAAGGGAGGGGGGAAATCAACCCCTTATTTTCTCAGTCCCCATAATTTAAAAAAAAACGTCTTTCCCATTTGGGTTGGTAGATTGTCTTGACCCAGGCCACTCTCCTTTCGTAGCATGGACATCTTCTTTTTGGATGTCTGATTTATCAATTATTTTGACCTGACTAAAGTATTGAATTGACTGTCCCCCACTGAATTCCTATGCATGTACATAGCATTGTAGAAATTATTGTAAACGAAATCTTCACTACTGTGCATCTGATTTATTTTTAGATCCCATTGGCCTTTGATGTCGTCAGCGGAAAAAAAGGTTGATCCTTATGGCTTAGTAAGGAGGTCGGGACGGACGCCAATTAATTATGGTATTGAGACAGGCAGTGGCTGGCCTGCCAATCTCTTTAGTGGCTCAGACACTATACTGGACAACAGGTGAGGCCACACTCTGTCCTTGTTCCTGTTCTCCTTCATCTGTTTAAGCAGTATCCTCCTAATCTGTCTCCTGAGTACCGCCTTCCCCGAACCTGGGAGCTCCATAATCCTGTTAACATAATGACGTGGATGGAGCTCACTCTACCAGGACACGTTATGTAACTCAACAGATGCTGCACCTGCATGAGATCACAGATCTGGCACTCCCTATACTGCTGCCTAATGCCAATCCAGAGTGGATAGAGATCTGTAAAGCTGTGCAAAAGCATCTGTTGCTGTGATTTCAGTCTCTGCTTCCAACAGGTAAGTCTCTCTCTCCAGGAATTTGGTGTCTGCTCTCTCTCAGATATCTGCCTTCCACTGGAGGTTTTACAACTTTTTAGATGTTGCATTGATTGGCACAAATGTTTTCCCACCTACTTTCCACTGCACTATTATTTAAAAAACTCCCAGGATCCTCTACATCTCTCTGTTCCAATATCAACGCTAGCATACCAGTTAGTGTGAAGCAATGCGTTGGGCATGCCTTCTTATTGGTATTCTAGTAATGTGCCAATGATTTTAGAGTCAAGATGCACACATTTGTAGCTATGTGGACTTCTGTCTAGCACACAAATGGATTCCTCTATGCAATATGTCCATATTGCATTGTTTCACTTCCCAATCTTAATGCACACTCATTGCTATCATGCTATAATTCTCAATTGAGCAGGTTAGCTACAATTACAAATGCATGTACATTCTGCATCATGGCTACAGGTGCTATATTTGCAGGTGCTAGAGTCAATCAATCACAGTCTTAGATGTTCCTGCTTGATACTCTTGGAACTTTTCCTTTATACTTCATTTACAAGTTGTTTGTACTTATACTGTAGCACTAATGCATTCATCTGGATTAGCAATAAGTAATTAAGTAGTAGTAATGTATTATTTCTAAGGAATAATAAAGAAAAGTAGCAATAAGTAGTCTCCCCCCTGTAACTATTTCCCAGGTCGTTGCTGTAAATGAGAATGTGTTCTCAGTCAACTTACCTGGAAAAATAAGGGTTAAATAAAAATAAATAAATAAAAAGTCTCTGCCTCACCTAATTTCACAAATGTTCCAAAGAGCTTCTGTCTCTCCTGAGAGCTACTGCTGCATGTCAGTCCAAGAGCAAAATGAATACAAGGAACAGGCCTTCGTTTTAAATACCCCTGATTCTTAATCCTGCAGTCTCCTGGTTTCCAGTCACATGCTCTCCAAAAAGGTCAGCCAGCTCCTTCACCACCCTCCCCCCATCTCCATTCCTGGACATCAGAGGGGGTGGGGACATCAGTGAGTCAGGTCAATATGGTCGTTTTTAACTAACTTATGTAATTAAGCCTTGGCACGCCTGTGTCAAGCTTGTCAAAGGAGTCGACGTTGTCTGTGACATGCGCTTGTTTCGTTTTCCCGGGGGCCAGTATGAAAATGTATGCACTCACTAACTGTAAGTCGCTCTGGATAAGAGCGTCTACTAAAATGTAAATGTGGTTGCGTTCATGGTCCATGTGATGGGTCTTCAAAGAGTCTGCTTTGTCACTGTGATTGGTCTTTAAAGACTGTGTTGTCACTCATGATGTTCCTTTATCCTTGTGATCAGGTCGTGTGCTTAGAACACTATCTTCTCCTGACAACTATTTTATTTGAGTGGGATATTTTACCTAAGATACACAGATAGCTCTGGTAAAATAAAAAAAGAACACATACACACACCTGAAAAATTAAGAACATTTCCTGACTTGTCATGTAGGTTAGGGGTCAATCTACTAAAGTTATTTTACTTGGTGATAATCAGTGTGTCTCTGTTTTTAATGTATTTTTGCAGGTGGCATTCTTTAACAGTCCTGTTACAGCTGGTATATAGGCCTACCTGGAATTTACTAGAAATGTATTAGGGAACAATAGGTATATTTTGGTACTTATTTTAAATCAATCAAACGAATTGCTTGTTACGTGGACCGTGGTATCAGGGACTTCAATCCGAGGAGCCAGAGAGAGGTAGTTATTTAGTTATAATAACGTTATTATTGTAATAGTCATTAAATAAATAATATAATTATGCTGTAAATAACAAGTAAACCAACACATTTTAAGCACAATCTTCAAAACGTTAATTGTTCATTTTAATTGAGAACGTTTTTCAAATCAGAAATACCATCAAAACATTTCTGATGAAACAAACATTGAACCCAATAGCAAAAAAGACCAACATTCTTCAGAATGGATTTTGTTTGAGTGGAATAAAATGAATAATGGATCAATCCCATTACTCATAATTGGCTAGACAATTTTTTTCCAAGTTAACTGTAAACCAAGTTAGTCGTCATGTCCGTCTTGCAGTATTCTGTATATACGTCAGAGCAATGAGGAAGTACTGTGAATCTGCATTGTGTAAGATCACCTTTTCTAGTACGTGACTACATACTGTGAGTGGAATACTTTCAGCTATGTATCCAATCACCACGCAGCATCTTACTGTATCAAGAACATTCAAACAATAAGTGATTTTATATGAATGTTTCAGAGCTAACTGTAAGCACATAGTTCTGACATTCGTTTTAGAGCAAATACAACAAACTGTAACAGTAGATATTCCCAAATCACTATAGTTTTTTACTCTATACAGTACAATTTAAGTGTAGCACTACATCTCAAGATCATTACACACCATTAAACTATTTTTTACCCCTTTCATTTCTTCAGTGCTATTTTTATTAGTAATAAAGTGCAGCATGAATTGAAACCTCTGTATGGGGAGAGGGTGGAGTGTTGTGTTTTACATTTCCTTGTTGAATATGTGGTAAAAAATAAATAATGTCCATGGGGAATAATTAGAAGGGAAGGTGCCCATTTAATGGGGAAATGTACTTACTACGACTGTGATATGTGATTATCTCACCTAGCTATCTTAAGATGAATGCGTAAGAGCATCTGCTAAATGACTAAAATGTAAATGTAAATGAACATCGTCACAGGAGGCAACAGTCTAACCACAGAGCTCTGACGTGCAAGGAAGTTGACCTTGAGGTCTGGCATGGTGAAGTGGCCAAATATGGACCTACAGTTAATGGGGTCATTCTGGATTAAAGGTTTAGGACCCGTTTGTACAGGACAGACCAAGCAGGACATACCAAGGGCCCTTAAAGGAAGCTGACGCTATTTCATATACAGTACTTCATCACATACCTGATAATGGAGGTCTGGGGACCAGTACTTCATTAATTGGTGAATTGGTAGAAAAGTTGACAATAAGTGCCCTTAGAGGTCCCGTGTCTCATAAAATATATTTCATTTAATTTGGATCTCTTATCTGAAACAGATTATTTTAATGAGAATAAGCAGTCATACATTTTGCTCCTCAAGTTGAGTCTTGGATATGTTGATCCAGAGCCCTGGTCTGGTCTGGTTTTGAGGGCAGGTCAGTTATAGAAACCCTTATCATCTGAAAGACTCAGTAGCATGGATATGGATAAGCCTCTCAGACAGTATCTGGGTTGATGAGGCTAGGACTAGGTCATTTCTTGGCCCCTTTAGAGAGATCTTGATTCTATGTTCAATTATTGACCTGTGACAAAAACAGATAATATCCTGTAACTACATACAGAACATTGGATAGACAGAATATTGCATTTTCTGTTGATACATTGCGAAGACACCACTTGGTCTTTCACTTTGCTGTCTGTGCACAGATGAAATCAATGTCGACGAAATGTCTAGAATAGAAATTGCATAGCTATAGTGGAAGCTATAGCGCAAGAGGTTCTTTAAGTACAGTTGATGTGATTAGGGATCTCTTAGTGATGACCTGTCTGACAGACAGTTAAAAGACAATTAACTGTTGACAACCATTTTTCCATAAACAACACTGACATTTAACTTGAAAAACAACAGAAAGTCAAAGCATGGTGTTAGTATTAGTAGGTCAATATGTAAATATTTTGAGACCCACAGGCCCAGCCTTTTTCTGTGTGCGTGCTCACAGTAATACTTGGATAATTGGATTACACAGGGGTTAAGAAATTAGCACTGATTTACTTGGATGGGGTTTGACTTTACTTATAGGCTATAGGCAGTTCATAGACAGACAAACATACAGTATGCATTCTACATGAACTGTCTTGGTGTGTATATTGAATGTTATCTTTTCTGGATACAATGTGTATATTCAGGGGATACAGATTGTGTGTTATGTTAAAGCCCTTCTGTGCTGCATTGAGTACATTGCATGCAGACATGCATTCATTCAATATGTTTCTCCTTCCTCAGATAGTTCAAAGACATTTTGATCGAGGTCTGGAGAGTCTTCTGTCTCCTAGACACTGAGAATAACACACAGTTTATTAATATGGTCCAGACTGGGAGGACCTGACCTAGGGCTGGGCGATATATCGAATTGATTCGATCAATTGGAATTTATGTTTTTGCGCGGTATTCCAAATGCCTGTATCGCAGAGGTTTTTTGTACTTTTATTTTTTATGAGCGTTCATGTCCGCTTTTTCTCATGTTGTCTTTTTGGTCTCGTTCGCTCCTTCTGTGCTGTGCGCCTTCCCATTTACACCAGAGATCTGTATATAATGACGAGATGCTCATGTCTCCGCCCTAACAATGGGAATCATTGTCCCAAAGGCGGGAAGGCAGGCGACAAGGTTCAAAATAAGCGCATAGAAACGCATTGGACAGATTTTGGCGAGAGTGAAGCCCCTCCCACTACCACTCACAACAACAAAGATGAGAGATCACTTCTTCCTCTCAGACAAACGGTTTCAAGTCGCTATTTGGATTTGAGGTTTGGTCCAACAGAATCGGTCATATGGACACCGAAACACATGTATACATTATTTTACTGTAATAGAGGAGAAGTTAACCTTTCGAACCATACACTGTTTATGTTTAAACTCCTCAAATTTCGAGCCGAGCAGACACCACTAAAACGGATGTACCAATGAACATTCATTCTGGAAAATTAATGCTCAGTTTGTCGCGCGCGCATTACGGTACCAGGTATATCTAGCAGCATTTTAGTCAAATAAAGATTGTTATACTAGCTGTTCAGTCTGTGTTTTATAAATGTACAATAAGCATAAAACAGTTATATAAGGAATTGGCAACTCGTTCTCATTCTGAGAAATAAGGTAGACCACTTGATTTCAACATCTAAAATGCCTGCTACATTATTAGTGAATGTCATTATGCATGAAAACCACACAAAAAAAGCAGGTAGAACTATTTTGATAAAATAATTACATTATTAGTGGGTCTTATGGTTGTGGAAGGCATATATTCAGTCCGGGTATAATTTCACAAGCTCTGAATTCATTAGATTATTGCTGACTGTTAAAAATGCAGTGTATTTGACCTTTAATTGTACAACAAAGCTTATTTAGAGAAAACGTTTTTAAAAATCGAGCTATATATCGTGAATCGCCCAAAAGTTTGACAAAATGGAGATATGAGTTTTAGGCCATATCGCCCAGCCCTAACCTGACCACAAACTAACATTTGAAAGCGGTCACAGGTGTCTTTAACTCATCTGCCAACATTGGTCTAGTGTAGTCAACCAATTTATACTCTTGATATCCATTATTATATACACCAATTTATATGGCACTACTCAATTATAAGCCTGGAATCTTGTCGAAAAAAAATTACAATTGCCACTATGCCTCTTTAGTGGAATATTTTTTCTGGAAGGCAGAGTGTAGGCCCTACCTGCCGCACAAAACCAATGAAGAAGCAGAACTGGGTGCACTGGTTTGTTTTTAGTTAGTCTCAAGTTGATTATGTGTGTAGTTTGTAACATTGCCAAATGGGACAGAGAACCTATATGGATAATGCCTTTTAAGTAAGCCCTGTATCATACAGTATATCATTTTCAATAGGTATCAACCAAGTATCTTCATATGGGACTGTCAGGAAGAGAGGAGCTTTGTTTCAGCTCACCCAGTTCTAGACCAAAGGTGTCTGGACAGATAGACCATGTGAGAAGTGTGACACTGCATACATCCTTTGTATTCTCCTTAATCGCAATCGCCAAATTATCCTGAAATAGAATACCAACACTGACCTGTCACCTTATTGACACATTTCTTAACTGGCATACTTCATACAGAGAGAAAGAGAGAATTGCCTTTAATAATTCCGATACCTTCAGAAAGTATTCATACCCCTTGACTTATTCCACTTCTTCTCACCAATCTACATACAATATCCCATAATGACTAAGTGAAAACATGTTTTTAGAAATGTTTGCAAATAATTACATTTACATAATGTTAAGTTGCGTCAATTCAAATCTGGTATTAGGAACAATGTCAATACACATCTTCTAAAATAGACTAGTATTTTAATTAATGCAAACCACTTCAATGGTAAATATGATGTTCGTATATACGGGTCCACTGAAATACCACGCAGGGCACTCCATTGTTCTAAGTTCTTCTTCAAATACTCTGACAGAGATAGTTCCCGCTCCCTGCTGGCCAATCAGAGTAGAGACTGAGCGTGGTTTAGACTTACTCAGCCAATCGTTGGCGCACAGGCTGGTCCCAGACCCTTGGCGCTTTACCGTTGCACACTGTTGCCAGGCATAAGTTGTTATCATCACACCCTGTCTCGAGTCAGCACCCATAGACACCGTTCCCCTGTACTCTTTGTACCTACGTCCTTGGACGGTTCACAGATCACAAAGAGGCAGTGTTCGTGTATGTGAGACACAAGTTCTTATCTCCCCCTACTCCCTAAAACAGCTCCTCACATTAATCACAGCTTGTTAGGTTAAACAATTTATATCAGTACAGTACAAACCTTTTATGTTTAATCATTAATGCATTCTTTCTAAGCTAGGCATCACATCCAGTTACAAGAAAATAGATCCCCACAATAAGTATTCACACCCCTGAGTCAATACTTTGTAGAAGCACCTTTGGCAGCAATTACAGCTGTGAGTCTTTCTGGGTAAATCCACACCTGGATTGTGCAACATTTGCCCATTATTATTTTCAAATTCTTCAAGCTTTTTATTTTATTTATTTATTTATTTAACCTTTATTTAACTAGGCAAGTCAGTTAAGAACAAATTCTTATTTACAATGATGGCCTACCAAAAGGCAAAAGGCCTCTTGCGGGGACGTGGGCTGGGATAAAAAAATAAAATATCAGACAAAACACACATCATGACAAGAGAGACACCACAACACTACATAAAGAGAGACCTAAGACAACAACATAGCATGGCAGCAACACATGACAACACATCATGGTAGCAACACAACATGACAAGAACATGGTAGCAACACAACATGGCAGCAGCACAACATGGTAGCAGCACAAAACATGGTACAAACATTATTGGGCACAGACAACAGAACAAAGGGCAAGAAGCTCTGTCAAATTGTTTGTTGATCATTGCTAGACCACCATTTTCAGGTCTTGCCATAGCTTTTCAAGTAGATTTAAGTCAAAACTTTAACTCGGACACTCAGGAACATTCACTGTCTTCTTGGTAAGCGACCCCGTGTAGATCTGGCCTTGTGTTTTTGGTTATTGTCCTGCTGAAAGGTGAATTCATCTCCCAGTGTCTGGTGGAAGCAGACTGAACCAGGATTTCCTCTAGGATTTTGCCTATGCTTAGCTCCATTCCGTTGATTTGTTATCGAATGAAAAACTCCCCAGTGCTTGACGATTGCAAGCATACCCATAACATGATGCAGCCACCACTATGCTTGAAAATATGGAGAGTGGTACTCAGTAATGTGTTGTTAATTGCTTTGCCACATTTTTTTGCAGTATTGCTTTAGTGCATTGTTGCAAACAGGATGCATGTACAGGCTTCCTTCTGTTCACCTGTCAATTATTTTTGTATTGTGGAGTAAAAACAATGTTGTTGATCCATCCTCATTTTTCTCCTATCACAGCCAATAAACTCTGTAACTGTTTTAAAGACCATTAGCCTCATTATGAAATCCCCGAGCGGTGTCCTTCCTCTCTGGCAAATGAGTTAGGAATGACAACTGTATCTTTGTAGTGACTGGATGTATTGATACAACATCCAAAGGGTAATTAATAACTTCACCATCTACCAATAGGTGCCCTTCTTTGGGAGGCATTGGAAAACCTTCCTGGTCTTTGTGGTTGAAATTCACTGCTCGACTGAGGGACCTTATACATAATTGTATCTGTGGGGTACAGAGATGAGGTAGTCATTCAAAAATCATGCTAAACACAATTATTGCACATAGAGTGAGTCCATGCAACGTATTATGTGACTTATTAAGCACATTTTTACTCCTGAACTTAATTAGGCTTGCCATAAGAAGGTTGAATAATTACATCACACCCTGATCTGTTTCACCTGTCTTGTGCTTGTCTCCACCCCCAACCAGGTGTCTCCCATTTTCCCCATTATCCCCTGTGTATTTATACCTGCGTTTTCTGTTTGTCTGTTGCCAGTTCGTCGTCTTGCCAAGTCTTACCAGCGTGTTTTCCCGTTTTCCTGTCTCGCTGTTTTCTAGTCCTCCCGGAACTGACCTTTCTGCCTGCCCTGAGTCTGCCTGCCGTTCTGTACCTGCCTGATTCTGACCTGGTTTATGAACTTCTGCCTGCCCTGACCCTGAGCCTGTCTGCCGTCCTGTACCTGTCGGACTCTGACCTAGTTACGAACCTCTGCCTGTCCTCGACCAGCCCTTTGCCTGCCCCCCGTGTTATATAAATTATCTGAGAACTGAACCATTCGCCTCCTGTGTCTGCATCTGGGTCTTATCCTGAGTCGTGATAACTTATTGACTCAAGACATTTCAGCTTTTCATTTTTTATTAGTTTATAAACATTTCCAAAAATATAATTCAACTTTGACATTATGGGGTATTGTGTATAGATCAGGCTGTAACACAACAAAATGTGGAAAAAGTCAAGGGGTGTGAATACTTTCTGAAGGCACTTTATGTTTGAAGCTTTTAGGCTATTTGCATGTACATTTCTCCCAATAAATATATAAAATAAAAGAACTAGCAATTTTTCATTCAAATAAACTAGATAAAAAATACAAAAATGAAATCAATGAAGCTCCTTTTCGCTTTGTAGTGTGCAATCACAAATCCTCACCCCCCTTCAGTTCTGGGCAAAATCTCTTGCTACCATGGCAACAACCAAATTATCAGGATTTCCGTTTTAGTCCTTGAAGGTATATATAATAATTGGCAAGTCGAAGAAAATTTATTAAAAGCCAAACAGACGCGGCCATTGTGCGCGCCAAACTGTAGAAAAAGGGTCTGTAGTAAGAGCAGCCGCGCACGGGAGCCCAAGATTGTTGGAAAATGTGTGATAACGGTGCAGCAATGAGAGCTCTTTCTTTCATTCCTCCATCCCATACATTTTTCCAATAGGGATTTTACCCTATGACAAACTATGTCAGTATACAACAAGTTATTGCTCACATATACCCTTAAATCGTATGTAATTTGAAAGCTTATAGCTGCCCCACTACATGGAATTCTAAGCTTCCAACATCTAATGTCAATGGCACAATATGGGCATTTTCTTTTTACACAAGTTGTAGCTGGTGCTTTCAAAGTTGGTTATAATATATATAATTTGAAAGGAAATTTCAGGATCTTTCAGACCACTTTTCAAACAAAGTTTAAAATGTATCAGGGTTTCCTTTTTAAAGCAATTTATACAGGTAATTCTGATATGTAAACTAGAGGTCAAAGTTCTGTTGACCTGAACATTCCAAAAAAGGTGTCTGATGGATAACTGTGGATCTAAACTTTCCAATTATATATATTAAAGGGTATATGTGAGCATTAACTTGTTGTATACTGACATTGTCATAGGTAAAATCCCTATGGGAAAAATGAATGTGATGGAGGGATGAATGAAGAAAGAGTGATAACTGAGGAAGCTCCCATTGCTGCACTACTATCAGACATTTTCCAACTCAAGGGACATTTCAAGAAAATCACTATGAGACATCGTCACCCTAGGTGAGCCCGACCGACCCCCTGGCTCATGGACTATTTGTAATGTGTTTGAATTAGAATTTTAAGCACTGCAGTGCACCACAGCTCCAGAATTAGACACATTGTTATTAAAAATCACTTGTCTCGCAGACTAGCATGCTAGTTGGCTATGGCGTCATAGGATTCGGTGCCCTGGACGGTTTTCACGGAAGAATACTGTACCAAGTTAGCTAGCTGAATAAACTAAGTTAGAGTCTATTCCTAGAAAACATTGAACCGCTGTAGTTTACAACAATTATAATTTATAAAGTGGAAGTTGGGAGAGTTATATTTGAGTGTTTCAGTGAAACGTAAGTGAGGAAGGCCCCGCTCTCTCACTTTCCCAGATGTTTAGTTCATTTCATTCCATTTTTTTACATTTTAGTCATTTAGCAGACGCTCTTATCCAGAGCGACTTACAGTTAGTGAATACATATATATATATTTATTTATTTATTTATTATTTTATATTTTTATATATTTCTTTTCTTCTCATTTTTTTTTTTTATTATTAATTTTTATTTGTATATATTTTTTTTTTCTTCTCATTTTTAATTTTTTTGTTTGTCACACAACACAATGTCACAGATGTCTCTAGTTTTGAGGGAGCGTGCAATTGGCATGCTGACTGCAGGAATGTCCAACAGTGCTGTTGCCAGATAATTTAATGTTAATTTCTCGACCATAAGCCACCTACAATGTCATTTTAGAGAATTTGGCAGTACGTCCAACCGCAGACCACGTGTAACCACGACAGCCCAAGACCTCCACATCCGGCATGGAGGGAGGGAGGGGGAAACTGTGGTGTATTTCTGTCTATAATAAAGCCCTTTTGTGGGGAAAAACTCATTCTGATTGGGTGGGCCTGGCTCCCCAGTGGGCCTATGTCTTCCCAGGCCCACCCATGGTTGCGTCCCTGCCTAGTTATGTGAAATCCATAGATTAGGGTATTTTAGTATTTTATTAGGATCCCCATTAGCTATTGCAAGAGCAGCAGCTACTTTTCCTGGGGTCCACACAAAACATGAAACATGACATAATACAGAACATTAATAGACAAGAACAGCTCAAGGACAGAACTACATACTTTTTTTTAAAGGCACACATATCAATACATACACACAAACTATCTAGGCCTAATGAATTTATTTCAATTGACTGATTTCCTTCTATAAACTGTAACTCAGTAAAATTGTTGAAATTGTTGCATGTTGCGTTTATATTTTTGTTCAAGTATAGTTGACATAGGTAAAGTTTATCTTGTATTATTGTAGCCTTTTTCTGTAGCCTGTCAACTATGTGTCTGTCTATCCCTGTTCTCTCCTCTCAGCACAGGCCATACAAACGCTTCACACCGCGTGGCTGCTGCTACTCTAATCTGGTGGTCCCTGCACGCACGACCCACGTGGAGTTCCAGGTCTCCGGCAGCCTCTGGAACTGCCTTTCTGCGGCCAACAAGGCAGAGTTCATATCAGTCTATGCTACCCTCCAGTCCCTCGACTTCTTGGCGCTGACGGAAACATGGATTACCACAGAAAACACTGCTACTCCTACTGCTCTTTCCTCGTCTGACCATGTGTTCTCGCGTACCCCGAGAGCATCTGGTCATCGCGGCGGTGGCACAGGAATCCTCATCTCTCCCAAGTGGACATTCTCTCTTTTTCCACCTGACCCATCCGTCTATATCCTCATTTGAATTCCATGCTGTCACAGTCACTAGCCCATTCAAGCTTAACATCCTTGTAATTTATCGCCCTCCAGGTTCCCTTGGAGAGTTCATCAATGAGATTGACAAGTTCCTTTCCTGAGGATGGCTCACCCCTCACAGTTCTGGGTGACTTTAACCTCCCTACGTCTGCCTTTGACTCATTTCTCTCTGCCTCCTTCTTTCCACTCCTTTCCTCTTTTGATCTCACCCTCTCACAGTCCCCCCCTACTCACAAGGCAGGCAATACGCTTGACCTCATCTTTACTAGATGCTGTTCTTCTACTAATTTCACTGCAACTCCCCTCCAAGTCTCCGACCACTACTTTGTATCCTTTTCTCTCTCACTCTCCTCCAACACTACTCACTCTGCCCCTACTCAGATGGTAATGTGCCGTCGCTACCTTCGCTCTCTCTCTCCCACTACTCTCTCCTCTTCCATCCTATCATCTCTTCCCTCTGCTAAATCCTTCTCCCTCCGATCTCCTGATTCTGCCTCCTCAACCCTCCTCTCCTCCCTTTCTGCATCTTTTGACTCTCTATGTCCCCTATCCTCCCGGCCGGCTCGGTCCTCCCCTCCTGCTCCGTGGCTTGACGACTCATTGCGAGCTCACAGAAGAGGGCTCCGGGGCAGCCGAGCGGAAATGGAGGAAAACTAGACTCCCTGCGGACCTGTCATCTTTTCACTCCCTCCTCTCTACATTCTCTTCCTCTGTTTCCGCTGCTAAAGCCACTTTCTACCACTCTAAATTTCAAGCCTCTGCCTCTAACCCTAGGAAGCTCTTTGCCACCTTCTCCTCCCTGCTGAATCCTCCTCCTCCTCCCCCTCCCTCTCTGTGGATGACTTCGTCAACCATTTTGAAAAGAAGGTTGACGACATCCGATCCTCATTTATTAAGTCAAATGACACCGCTGGTCCTGCTCACACTGCCCTACCCTATGCTTTGACTTCTTTCTCCCCTCTCTCTCCAGATGAAATCTTGCGACTTGTGACGGCCGGCCGCCCAACAACCTGACCCTATCCCCTCCTCTCTTCTCCAGACCATTTCCGGAGACCTTCTCCCTTACCTCACCTCGCTCATCAACTCATCCTTGACCGCTGGCCATGTCCCTTCCGTCTTCAAGAGAGCGAGAGTTGCACCCCTCCTCAAAAAACCTACACTTGATCCCTCCGATGTCAACAACTACAGACCAGTATCCCTTCTTTCTTTTCTCTCCAAAACTCTTGAGCGTGCCGTCTCTAGCCAACTCTCCTGCAATCTCTCTCAGAATGACCTTCTTGATCCAAACCTGTCAGGTTTCAAGACTGGTCATTCAACTGAGACTGCTCTTCTCTGTGTCACAGTGGCTCTCCGCACTGCTAAAGCTAACTCTCTCTCCTCTAACCTATCCGCTGCCCTTGATACTGTGAACCATCAGATCCTCCTCTCCACCCTCTCCGAGTTGGGCATCTCCGGCGCTGCTCACTCTTGGATTGCGTCCTACCTGACAGGTCGCTCCTACCAGGTGGCATGGCGAGAATCAATCTCCGCACCACGTGCTCTCACCACTGGTGTCCCCCAGGGCTCAGTTCTAGGCCCTCTCCTATTTTCTCTATACACCAAGTCACTTGGCTCTGTCATATCCTCACATGGTCTCTCCTATCATTGCTACGCAGACGACACACAATTAATTTTCTCCTTTCCCCCTTCTGATAACCAGGTGTCGAATCGCATCTCTGCATGTCTGGCAGACATATCAGTGTGGTTGTCGGATCACCACCTCAAACTGAACCTCGGCAAGACGGAGCTGCTCTTCCTCCTGGGGAAGGACTGCCCGCTCCATGATCTCGCCATCACGGTTGACAACTCCATTGTGTCCTCCTCCCAGAGTGCAAAGAACCTTGGCGTGAAATGACTCTTCGTGTAAAGTGCAGGTGTGTGTAGACAAGATGGCGTATTGAATAGAAAGCGGTACAAACCACCTCAAGATAAAAACATAATATTAAAAATCAGTAAGTTAGACTAAATATTAGCATTTCATATATTCGCAGTAAATAAAATTCAATCTGGATAATAACACAAAACAAATCATAAGGCTAGAGAAATATATCGACAAATATTACAACAACACGCAACACCCAAACATGGCGGAAGATAAACGAGGAGAACCAATCCCCAAGAAAATACGCGACTCGTCGACTGATACCACTGGGTCTGGTAAGTGTGGAAAGCGACCTGTTGAAGTCGATAAATGACAAATTGGGCATACTAGAATTGGTCAGTAAGGACGTAAAAGAGTTGAAAGCGAGTCTTGAAATGAGTGACGAAAAAGCAGCGATAATGGAAACAGAAACCAAAAAATTAAAAGTGACAGTAACTAAGATGGAAACGGACATTAGGGAACTTAAAACGGAGAACAACCTTCTGAGAGAAGCCTTACTAGACATCCAAACTAGATCGATGAGAGAAAATCTAGTACTTTTCCTATTCAGGAAAAGGAGGGAGAAATAACCGAGAATATTATGAAGGATTTCCTGCATACAGCGCTTCAAATACCACTCGAGGCTGTCGATAAAATCCAACTCGAACGTGTACACCGTTTCGGACAAAGAGGACAGAAATATGATTGATTTTTAAGGATAAAGCTATGGTTAAAAGCCTAGGAAAAATACTTGCTGGCACGAAAATAGGCATGAATGATCAATTCCCGAGGGAGATTGCAGAAAGGCGCAAAGTTCTGTATCCAATCTTCAAGGAAAATAGATTAAAAGGGAAACGTGTGGCACTTGTGGTCGATAAACTATATATTGACAACCAAATGTTCAGAGACACAAAGACTACTCCATGGCTATTCTAAAAGTTGTAATAGAGGAGTTGAATAATGGAACACCCAATACTGGCAATGATAGGGATTGGAATATTAAATAACATTTGTAGTAAGTATAGTATTTTAAAAAGGATAAAACGATATAACAAGAAAAGATAACAAGCAGAATAATACATCTTCAAATACAACTAATTAGAACATGGCTTTTTTGGCGGGCAATTGTTGTTTTGGCGGACGGTTGTTGGGGTTGGTCCTGTGTTCTCCCTGGCGTCCTTCTGGTCTTGGCCATTGTGGAGAGGTTGGAGTCTGTTTGATTGAGTGTGTGGACAGGCGTCTTTTATACAGGTAACGAGTTCAAACAGGTGCAGTTAATACAGGTAATGAGTGGAGAACAGGAGGGCTTCTTAAAGAAAAACTAACAGGTCTGTGAGAGCCGGAATTCTTACTGGTTGGTAGATGATCAAATACTTATGTCATGCAATAAAATGCAAATTAATTACTTAAAAATCATACAATGTGATTTTCTGGATTTTTGTTTTAGATTCCGTCTCTCACAGTTGAAGTGTACCTATGATAAGAATTTACAGACCTCTACATGCTTTGTAAGTAGGAAAACCTGCAAAATCGTCAGTGTATCAAATACTTGTTCTCCCCACTGTATATGGACACTCAATCATTACGGTATTTTTTATTGGTAAATTGACAAATATATATAATGATAAATAGACTTGAAACTTGTATCTCATTATGGTGTATGGTGAAATAAGTATAGCCAGTTATAATTGTAATGGCTTAGCTGATAATAACAAAAGAATAACAATATTTACATGGCTCAAAGAGAAGGAATATAATATCTATTGTTTACAGGAAACTCATTCAACAATTCTAGATGAAGTTGCTGGAAAACGGAATGGGGGGCAAAATATACTTCTCCCATGGGCAAAGAAATTCAAAAGGGGTGATGATATTAATTAATAGTAATTTCGATCCGAATGTGCAAATTGTCCAAATAGATATGCAAGGTAGATGGATTATTTTAAATATGTTATTGGACAATAAACAGATATGGCTCATTAACATTTACGGACCAAATGATGATGATCCACACTTCTTTGACAATATATATAATAAAATATCAACCCTGCAAGCAATTCAAGACAATATTATTATGGTGAGGGATTATAATACTGTTTTAAATAGCTCAATGGACCGTAAAGGAAATCACACCACAAACAATCACCCACATGCTCTTAAGGAAATCGTGAATGTCATGGATACATTAGAACTAGTAGATATATGGAGCCTTAAATATCCTGATCTAGTGAGATATACATGGTGGAGACTCAATCAAGCTAGTCGTCTTTACTTCTTTCTTATCTCATTCTCGTTGGCACCAAAAGTTAAAAAAGTGTTGATAGGGGACAGAATGCGGTCGGACCATCATATAATTGGCATATACATTACTCTTACTGAATTTCCACGTGGGCAAGGATATTGGAAATTTAATCAAAGCCTATTGGATGATAATTTATTTTTAACTAGGACAAAGGAATTTATAACTGACTTTTTCCGACATAACATAGGTACAGCAAATCCCCTTATTGTATGGGACACCTTTAAATGTGCCTTTAGAGGCCATGCAATTCAGTACTCATCTCGAAAACAAAAGCAATTTAGGTCAAAAGAGTTTATACTAACAAAGGAAATAGAAAGTCTAACAGAACAGATAGATGGCAATAAAAACTGTAACATAGAGGCTCAGAATAAATTAGAGGAAAAACAAAAAGAAATGGAGAAACTTATTAAAGAAAGATCAAGTGTAATATATTATAAAAATAAAGCAAACTGGATGGAATATGGGGAAAAATTCACCAAATTCTTTTTAAATCTTCAACATAGGAATGCTACCAAAAATAATTTAATGAAACTGGTTACAATTGACGGAATAACCCATGATTCACCAAATAATATTTTGAAGGAGGAAACAAGGTACTTTAAGCATTTGTTTTCGTTTCAGTCGCCTCCATCTCCTCTAACTGAAGCTAATTGTAGAGAGAAAGTAAGGAACTTGTCTGTCTGTCACGGTCGTTGACGAACGAGAAGGACCAAGGCGCAGCGTGATAAGCGTACATTTTATTAAGTACTAAACTCACGACAACACAACAAACAAACAAAACGTGAAGTCCTAGGTTAACAAAACAAACCTTAACGGAACAAGATCCCACCACTAACTGTTTATTTTCAATTCACAATCTGTAGAAACAAAGAGAATAGAAAGGTTCAGAACTTTTGTAAGACATCACAGTACAGTTTAAAGTATGGTCCCCAATCAGAGACAACGAGTTACAGCTGCCTCTGATTGGGAACCACCCTGGCCAACATAGATCCACACGATCTAGAAAACACAACATAGAAAATACAACATAGAAACTCCACACCCTGGCTCAACATTTAAGAGTCCCCAGAGCCAGGGCGTGACACTGTCGGCCTTGCATTAAAGAACATAATTAGTTAAGGAAAACTGTGATAAATAAAAAAGTATATCAGTTTCATTTAAGGACCAATGGATTGACAGCCGTCCCATATAGATTGCAAAATAGTTGGGAAGAGATTTTTTGATGTACCGATC
This sequence comes from Coregonus clupeaformis, assembly GCF_020615455.1. Taxonomy (NCBI): domain Eukaryota; kingdom Metazoa; phylum Chordata; class Actinopteri; order Salmoniformes; family Salmonidae; genus Coregonus; species Coregonus clupeaformis. Next base: position 57,266 of record NW_025535069.1, read on the forward strand.
CCATGGCATAGTGTTTATGAACAGACCACCTCCTGAGTGGCGCAGTGGTCTAAGGCACTGCATCGCAGTGCTAACTGTGCCACTAGAGATCCTGGTTCGAATCCAGGCTCTGTCGCAGCCGGCCGCGACCGGGAGACTCATGGGCGGCGCACAATTGGTCCAGGGTAGGGGAGGGAATGGCCGGCAGGGATGTAGCTCAGTTGATAGAGCATGGCGTTTGCAACGCCAGGGTTGTGGGTTCGATTCCCACGGGGGGCCAGTATAAAAAATAATAATATATATATATATAAAAATGTATTCACTAACTGTAAGTCGCTCTGGATAAGAGCGTCTGCTAAAATGTAAATGTATGAACTGATATGCAAAACGACACTGGATTCAAAACTTAGAATATTTAAATTATTATATAAAATTCTTGCTACCAATAGAATGTTATTTATATGGGGGATACAATCTTCCCAACTCTGCAGATTTTGCTGCGAAGAGACAGAATCATTAGAGCATTTGTTTTGGTACTGTCCATTTGTAGCTTGTTTTTGGACACAGGTCCAGGAATGGCTAAAGGATTGCAATATTTACCTGGAGCTAACCCTGCAGATAGCACTACTGGGTGATCTGAAAAGTCATAGTCAATCGATCAATAACATAATAATACTATTAGCAGAAATGTTTATTTTCAATTCACAATCTGTAGAAACAAAGAGAATAGAAAGGTTCAGAACTTTTGTAAGACATCACAGTACAGTTTAAATATATATGGCAAATAGAAATCCTATATGGATGGTGTTGAGAGATAGATGGGAGGTGTTGAATGGAATTGAAGGATGGGACTAATAACAACTAACAACAAACAATAACAAGATAACTAATAATGTAGGCACGCTGTGTCCATAATAAGTGTATGGGTTGTAGGTTGGGAGCTTTTGTGAAGGAGCACAGTTAGAAAGATATGGCACCGGATGGACATCATGAAAATAATCGGAGCGGTTGAGAGTAGAAGAAATACAGGTGAAAGAACAAACAAAATGTAATTATTGTAAAATTGACTGTGTCCATAAAATGTAGATAGTGGGTATGGGCTGGAAGTAGAGGCCTAGGCGTTGTTGTTCAGTAGTTTACTCCAAGTGGGGAAAGGGTGGCGGGGTTGGAAAGTAATAAAGGGGAATATATATATTTTTTTAAAGGATATGTATGTGTATGTTTGTATGTATGTGGGTGTGTATGTGTGTATATGTATATGTATATGTGTATGTATGCGTGTATGTGTATGTGTATATATATATATGTACAGTGGGGAGAACAAGTATTTGATACACTGCCGATTTTGCAGGTTTTCCTACTTACAAAGCATGTAGAGGTCTGTAAATTTTATCATAGGTACACTTCAACTGTGAGAGACGGAATCTAAAACAAAAATCCAGAAAATCACATTGTATGATTTTTAAGTAATTAATTTGCATTTTATTGCATGACATAAGTATTTGATCACCTACCAACCAGTAAGAATTCCGGCTCTCACAGACCTGTTAGTTTTTCTTTAAGAAGCCCTCCTGTTCTCCACTCATTAACTGTATTAACTGCACCTGTTTGAACTCGTTACCTGTATAAAAGACACCTGTCCACACACTCAATCAAACAGACTCCAACCTCTCCATAATGGCCAAGACCAGAGAGCTGTGTAAGGACATCAGGGATAAAATTGTAGACCTGCACAAGGATGGGATGGGCTACAGGACAATAGGCAAGCAGCTTGGTGAGAAGGCAACAACTGTTGGCGCAATTATTAGAAAATGGAAGAAGTGCAAGATGACGGTCAATCACCCTCGGTCTGGGGCTCCATGCAAGATCTCACCTCGTAGGGCATCAATGATCATGAGGAAGGTGAGGGATCAGCCCAGAACTACACGGCAGGACCTGGTCAATGACCTGAAGAGAGCTGGGACCACAGTCTCAAAGAAAACCATTAGTAACACACTACGCCGTCATGGATTAAAATCCTGCAGCGCACGCAAGGTCCCCCTGCTCAAGCCAGTGCATGTCCAGGCCCGTCTGAAGTTTGCCAATGACCATCTGGATGATCCAGAGGAGGAATGGGAGAAGGTAATGTGGTCTGATGAGACAAAAATAGAGCTTTTTGGTCTAAACTCCACTCGCCGTGTTTGGAGGAAGAAGAAGGATGAGTACAACCCCAAGAACACCATCTCAACCGTGAAGCATGGAGGTGGAAACATAATTCTTTGGGGATGCTTTTCTGCAAAGGGGACAGGACGACTGCACCGTATTGAGGGGAGGATGGATGGGGCCATGTATCGCAAGATCTTGGCCAACAACCTCCTTCCCTCAGTAAGAGCATTGAAGATGGGTCGTGGCTGGGTCTTCCAGCATAACAACGACCCGAAACACACAGCCAGGGCAACTAAGGAGTGGTTCCGTAAGAAGCATCTCAAGGTCCTGGAGTGGCCTAGCCAGTCTCCAGACCTGAACCCAATAGAACATCTTTGGAGGGAGCTGAAAATCCGTATTGCCCAGCGACAGCCCCGAAACCTGAAGGATCTGGAGAAGGTCTGTATGGAGGAGTGGGCCAAAATCCCTGCTGCAGTGTGTGCAAACCTGGTCAAGACCTACAGGAAACATATGATCTCTGTAATTGCAAACAAAGGTTTCTGTACCAAATATTAAGTTCTGCTTTTCTGATGTATCAAATACTTATGTCATGCAATAAAATGCAAATTAATTACTTACAAATCATACAATGTGATTTTCTGGATTTTTGTTTTAGATTCCGTCTCTCACAGTTGAAGTGTACCTATGATAAAAATGACAGACCTCTACATGCTTTGTAAGTAGGAAAACCTGCAATATATATAAACAGTGGGGGAAAAAAGTATTTTGTCAGCCACCAATTGTGCAGGTTCTCCCACTTAAAAAGATGAGAGAGGCCTGTAATTTTCATCATAGGTACACATCAACTATGACAGACAAAATGAGAAAAAAATCCAGAAAATCACATTGTAGGATTTTAATGAATTTATTTGCAAATTATGGTGGAAAATAAGTATTTGGTCAATAACAAAAGTTTCTCAATACTTTGTTATATACCCTTTGTTGGCAATGACACAGGTCAAATGTTTTCTGTAAGTCTTCACAAGGTTTTCACACACTGTTGCTGGTATTTTGGCCCATTCCTCCATGAAGATCTCCTCTAGAGCAGTGATGTTTTGGGGCTGTCGCTGGGCAACACGGACTTTCAACTCCCTCCAAAGATTTTCTATGGGGTTGAGATCTGGAGACTGGCTAGGCCACTCCAGGACCTTTGAAATGCTTCTTACGAAGCCACTCCTTCGTTGCCCGGGCGGTGTGTTTGGGATCATTGTCATGCTGAAAGACCCAGCCACGTTTCATCTTCAATGCCCTTGCTGATGGAAGGAGGTTTTCACTCAAAATGTCACGATACATGGCCCCATTCATTCTTTCCTTTACACGGATCAGTCGTCCTGGTCCCTTTGCAGAAAAACAGCCCCAAAGCATGATGTTTCCACCCCCATGCTTCACAGTAGGTATGGTGTTCTTTGGATGCAACTCCCTGGCGGCGTAGTGTGTTACTGATGGTAGGCTTTGTTACTTTGGTCCCAGCTCTCTGCAGGTCATTCACTAGGTCCCCCCGTGTGGTTCTGGGATTTTTGCTCACCGTTCTTGTGATCATTTTGACCCCACGGGGTGAGATCTTGCGTGGAGCCCCAGATCGAGGGAGATTATCAGTGGTCTTGTATGTCTTCCATTTCCTAATAATTGCTCCCACAGTTGATTTCTTCAAACCAAGCTGCTTACCTATTGCAGATTCAGTCTTCCCAGCCTGGTGCAGGTCTACAATTTTGTTTCTGGTGTCCTTTGACAGCTCTTTGGTCTTGGCCATAGTGGAGTTTGGAGTGTGACTGTTTGAGGTTGTGGACAGGTGTCTTTTATACTGATAACAAGTTCAAACAGGTGCCATTAATACAGGTAACGAGTGGAGGACAGAGGAGCCTCTTAAAGAAGAAGTTACAGGTCTGTGAGAGCCAGAAATCTTGCTTGTTTGTAGGTGACCAAATACTTATTTTCCACCATAATTTGCAAATAAATTCATAAAAAATCCTACAATGTGATTTTCTGGATTTTCTTTTCTCAATTTGTCTGTCATAGTTGACGTGTACCTATGATGAAAATTACAGGCCTCTCTCATCTTTTTAAGTGGGAGAACTTGCACGATTGGTGGCTGACTAAATACTTTTTTCCCCCACTGTATATATAAACATGGGGGATTGGAAGTGATGCAGACAATTACATTGATGGAAGTTACAATCTATCTGCAATATTAAGCTGATCTACCCCCAAAGAAAATAAAAAGAACCTTGGCGTGACCCTGGACAACACCCTGTCATTCTCCGCTAACATCAAAGCGGTGACCCGATCCTGCAGGTTCATGCTGTACAACATTCGCAGAGTACGACCCTACCTTACACAGAAAGCGGCACAGGTCCTAATCCAGGCACTTGTCATCTCCCGTCTGGATTACTGCAACTCGCTGTTGGCTGGGCTCCCTGCCTGTGCCATTAAACCCCTACAACTTATCCAGAACGCTGCAGCCCGTCTGGTGTTCAACCTTCCCAAGTTCTCTCATGTCACCCCGCTCCTCCGCACACTCCACTGGCTTCCAGTTGAGGCTCGCATCTACTACAAGACCATGGTGCTTGCCTACGGAGCTGTGAGGGGAACGGCACCTCCTTACCTTCAGGCTCTGATCAGACCCTACACCCAAACGAGGGCACTACGTTCATCCACCTCTGGCCTGCTAGCTCCCCTACCTCTACGGAAGCACAGTTCCCGCTCAGCCCAGTCAAAGCTATTCGCTGCTCTGGCACCACAATGGTGGAACAAGCTCCCCCACGACGCCAGGACAGCGGAGTCACTGACCACCTTCCGGAGACACTTGAAACCCTACCTCTTTAAGGAATACCTGGAATAGTATAAAGTAATCCTTCTTCCCCCACCCCCCATTAAAAAAAAAGTGGTTGTCCCACTGGCTTTCATAAGTTGAATGCACCAATTTGTAAGTCGCTCTGGATAAGAGCATCTGCTAAATGATGTAAATGTAATAATTTCATCCAATTTAAAATCACTACATACATGCTACAAACAAGTCATCAATGCTTTAACCCCATTAGGCTATATTTAAAAAATATATATAACTGATTTCTATGCAGAAATCGCTCCGCCATTTCCTGGTTGCTAAAATTCTAATAGTTCGCCTAATTTCAGTTTGTGACAAAACAAGCAAGTATAGTGCAGAGAATCATTGTACCATCTAAACCGCTGTGAAATATATTTTCCATAACCAAAAATATTGTATTTTCAGCTGTTTGAAGCTGGTGTACAAAACCGAAAGTAAAAGAAGTGAAAACCAAACTTAAGACTGGGAAGCAAAGAAATAGCGCACATAGAACATATCTACCGCTTCTTAGACTTGCTTTCAATGAGAATGACAGATCTATAACCTACATTTCTATGTGAATTTGGTCGGGTTCCCCAATAAATTACATATTGCAGCTTTAAAAGCCACTGTTTTAGTTATTATTTAGCTTACGTTGATTATAAAGCTGTAGTATCAATATAAGTTATCAATATAGTATCAATAATCCTCCCAAATGTATGTGTCTTGTCGTTACGTAATTCTTAATCGTGTCATTGAACCTGTTCAGACACCAGTGTAAGCAGTTGACTCTATGGGAGATTAACCTGAATCTCAATCATTAATCATTAAGTAATTCATGACAAGGTCGCAAATTATTTACAGAATGTTCATTCCAAATGTATTTTGTTGACTAAAACTGCATTTGACAAAATTGCGCACTTAGGTTGTTAGCTGCCAGTTGTGTTAATGTCCATATTAGGCTGTGGAATGACAACTGCAATATTACATTCATTCATTTGTCAGGGAGCATGTGACATTTTTCACATAAGTGCACATATTTCATACATTACATCAGATTTAATGCACGTTCATTTTGATCTGCAGCCCCTGTTGCTCAAATGACAGAATGACAACAAAATAGGCCTACTGTGAATGATACAAGATACACTGGAACAATAGAAATAGGCCTACTGTGAATGATACAAGATACACTGGAACAATATAAATAGGCCTACTGTGAATGATACAAGATACACTGGAACAATAGAAATGCAACCTTAATAATAATAATAATAAATTATTATTAACCTTAAAAAAGGAATATATGCAAATAGATCGTTTCACATTCAATGTTTTTATATAATCAATTTAGATTCAAATTGGAAACTGTTTCTGGCTGTTATGTGAAGTTACTGTATAGCCTTGCAGCTGCCATTGTGATTCACATTGTGCCTTCAGATCCTCCTTTGTGTCCTTCTCACCACAGTGAAGGCAGAAGAGATTCACTTGATGCATAAATACCACCTTTCTCTGACCAATTATAGCTACTAGGTACTTGGAGTCACAGAATCCTGTTGGGTTTTTAACTCTCCAGTGAGAGTGGACGTGTGTGACATGTCAATTTGTGTGCAGTAATGTGAGGGTTTGCAAATAGCTGTGCTGCTACCAACACAGCACATTTTGAATTACAAACAGGGAAATCTACATTGAGATTCAGGTTGTCATACTCAGTCATACACTGGGATGATTTCATGAATGTGACCTTGGCTTTGAAGTTAGAAATCAACCACAAATAGTGAAAAAGTGAGAGAGGGAAGAAGTGGGAGATTAAAAATATAGAGGGAGAAGATGAGAAATAGATAGAAGGAGTGAGTCACTGCAATATGACGTTTGGATCAGCATGTGATCTGATAGCATGCTTGTTTTAAAGGGCACTTCACAAGGGGACTGTCTCTTTAATATGCATGTGTGTGCTTATCATTCAACGCCCAATCCATCTCCTACACTACCAAAATAACAAGAACCACTTCCTAGCATCAACATGGTAACCATGACGGGTTGAACAAAAAGGGGTGCACAATATTGAAGAAATCAGTGCAACCCTAATTTCAAGGGAAGTCAAACAGTGCATGGATGAGCCAGAAATGAGGCAGCACAGAAAGGTGTAGATTCTAGAAACATGGAGAAGGGGACAGAAAGAGAGAGAAAGAGAGAGAAAGGAAGAGAAAGCATGAGGGAGGGGCGAAGTTGGAAAAGGTCAAGTTGAAGAGATGAGAGAACGAGATAGAGAGCAAAATAGATAGAGAGCAGTAGCTGTAATCTGGGCTTTAAGGCTGTCTATGGGTATTAAAGCCAGGACACAGATTGGACTGAGTGTTTCCCCTCAGTGCAGGCACTAATTGGATATGACCAAATCAGGGCCCTGATGTCTGAGAGCCTGGACCTGTGACAGAGGGATGACGTGCACACCATATGGAAACGGTGCCAAGCTATCTATACACGGTGGGCTAATGATGCTTTCTAGCCACACATAGGAAAAATATGAGGGAAAAGGTGTCCTGCGTGTGTGTCTGTGTGTGTGTGTGCTCCCTTGTGCGTGCATGGGTGAAGGTATGCATGTGTGTTCATTCAATTCACTGCTCTCTGCAGAGCAAAGAACATTCAAGGTGAACAACACTAACACTGCATGTGCCATGTAAATTGGTTCACTGGCTGTAACAAATATAGTAGACATTTATGAGAGAGGAGAAAGAGATAATAGAGAGAGAAAGAATGAAACAGAGAGAGAGAGAGAGAGAGTATAAAGGGATAACTTGAGATAAGAACCAGAGAAATAAACAGCATGAAAGACGTTATTCAGAGTAGCAAAAGTTGAAAGGCAGCGCTGAGGCTTTCACAGTAACATACCCCAACATGAAGAAGCAGAACGCTGAGGGGGAAATTATGCCTTTGATTTGATCTGATGCGAGTTCTCATATTGCAGTCTCATTTAATTTAATATACTTGAGGTTCCCCGTCATCTCCTTACATTCTGCTTTTACATCTTTGAGGTTTTCTCATGGAGTCTAAGACTTTGTCTATCTTGTAAATATGGTAAAAATGCATTCATTTGGATTGAAATTAGAGATTTATACTAAAATCCATGTATTTCAGAGCCATATTCAGTTTAAACAGACCAACCTAACCCACTAATAAAATATAACTTTAATGAGAAATACGTAGACTTTTACTATTCAATCTAATTGGTTACAGATGTTGTTATTTTCCATTGTATACATCCTCGGATGTTGGGTTCAAAACATAATGACTGGAACTGAATTGAACCCAATATAGCATATACAGTTGAAGTCGGAAGTTTGCATACACCTTAGCCAAATACATTTAAACTCAGTTTTTCACAATTCCTGACATTTAATCCTAGTAAAAATTCCCTGTTTTAGGTCAGTTAGAATCACCACTTTATTTTAAGAATGTGAAATGTCAGAATAATAGTAGAAATAATTATTTATTTCAGCTTTTATTTATTTCATCACATTCCCAGTGGGTCAGAAGTTTACATACACTCAATTAGTATTTGGTAGCATTGCCTTGAAATTGTTTAACTTGGGTCAAATGTTTCGGGTAGCCCTTCCACAAGCTTCCCACAATAAGTTGGGTGAATTTTGGCCCATTCCTCCTGACAGAGCTGGTGTAACTGAGTCAGGTTGTAGGCCTCCTTGCTCGCACACACTTTTTCAGTTCTGCCCACAAATGTTCTATAGGATTGAGGTCAGGGCTTTGTGATGGCCACTCCAATACCTTGACTTTGTTGTCCTTAAGCCATTTTGCCACAACTTTGGAAGTATGCTTGGGGTCATTGTCCATTTGGAAGACCCATTTGTGACCAAGCTTTAACTTCCTGACTGATGTCTTGAGATGTTGCTTCAATATACCCACATAATTTTCCTTCCTCATGATGCCATCTATTTTGTGAAGTGCACCAGTCCCTCCTGCAGCAAAGGACCGCCACAGCATGATGCTGCCACCCCCGTGCTTCACGGTTGGGAGGGTGTTCTTCGGCTTGCAAGCGACCCCCTTTTTCCTCCAAACATAACGATGGTCATTATGGCCAAACAGTTCTATTTTTGTTTCATCAGACCAGAGGACATTTCTCCAAAATGTACAATCTTTGTCCCCATGTGCAGTTGCAAACCGTAGTCTGACTTTCTTATGGCGGTTTTGGAGCAGTGGCTTCTTCCTTGCTGAGCGGCCTTTCAGGTTATGTCGATATAGGATTCGTTTTACTGTGGATATAGATACTTTTGTACCTGTGTCCTCCAGCATCTTCACAAGGTCCTTTGCTGTTGTTCTGGGATTGATTTGCACTTTTCGCACCAAAGTACGTTTATCTCTAGGAGACAGAACGCGTCTCCTTCCTGAGCAGTATAATGGCTGCGTGGTCCCATGGTGTTTATACTTGCGTACTATTGTTTGTACAGATGAACGTGGTACCTTCAGGCGTTTGGAAATTGCTCCCAAGGATGAACCAGACTTGTGGAGGTCTACAATTTTTTTTCTGAGGTCTTGGCTGATTTCTTTTGATTTTCCCATGATGTCAAGCAAAGAGGCACTGAGTTTGAAGGTAGGCCTTGAAATACATCCACAGGTACACCTCCAATTGACTCCAATTATGTCAATTAGCCTATCAGAAGCTTCTAAAGCCATGACATCATTTTCTTGAATTTTCCAAGCTGTTTAAAAGCAAGTCAACTTAGTGCATGTAAACTTCTGACCCAATGGAATTGTGATACAGTGAATTATAAGTGAAATAAACAATTGTTGGAAAAATTACTTGTGTCATGTACAAAGTAGATGTCCTAACCGACATGCCAAAACTATAGTTTTTTAACAAGAAATCTGTGGAGTGGTTGAAAAACAAGTTTTAATGACTCCAACCTAAGTGTATGTAAACTTCCGACTTCAACTGTACACTGAGTATACAAAACATATTTTTCCATGACATGAGTTTTACAGTACCCAAGACCATTACGTAATTTCATTTGACCAAGGGAAAAATGGCTTTCACAAAGTGGGTTCAATTGAAATGTGAGAGCGTTAACACACGCTCACACACATGCACCTCCCTCAAACATGCACACAGGTCATTGGATGACTATTCAAGCCCAACTCTTTGCAAAACAATTACACATACAATGTGCCATATGTCATAATACTGTACATCAACAAAATATTTCGCAAAAGTCCACCTTACATTCTCCAGCTCAAAGTCCTTTAGATGGGTCTGTCTCTTTAAAAACAGGGGGAAATGGTTGATAGGACTTGTTAAGTGTCATTATCAAATCCTGTATGCAGGGTATTTCTTGGCTCGCCATTCACTCTTTCCCAGTTTTGTTGTCTGCCACAGCACTGGTTCTTTCTAATCCAAACAAAGAAGCTATAACAATCCAACAGCTTCCATATTTAGGCTTCAATGTAATAAAAAACGCCATGTTTACTTTTAATCTGTGGCAGACAAAACCTGCAGTGCAACGGTAAACAAATCAGGAGAAAACAAACTCGGTGAACCTAAAGCAGAGATTTTCTAAAGACCTTTGTAGGCACAGTAAGTCTTGCGTAACGCTAGCATAGTCTGCACACGAGAGATTGTAGATACAGTCACAGCTAAGAATACCCTTAGCAGACCCCTATTACACATGTATCTCTTACTGAATAGAACACACCAATGAACGATACATATATCCAGATGACATTATGCTATACTATTTCCTTACTGCATATGCCATTTTTTATAAGCTTGGTGGACAACACTGGGTCTATTTATCCCCCTGTCATTCGGGCTATTTGTGTGTTAAGTGGATGTTCAGAATGTTGGCTCATGGAGTGTAGAGTCTATATTGAACTTCCCCAGAGAGAGCGAGAGAGAGAGCGAGAGAGAGAGAGAGAGATTGAGAGAGAGAGATTGAGAGAGAGAGAGAGAGAGAGAGAGAGAGAGAGAGAGAGAGAGAGAGAGAGAGAGAGAGAGAGAGAGAGAGAGAGAAACCCTCAAACGTGACAGGGAGTGGTGGGAGACAAAGCATCAGATGATGAAAAGAGAGAGGAAAACAGGGAATAACCTTTAAGCCACTCTCAGATTGTCACTGATAAGCTGTTTACTGAAAGCTGAGAGGAGGATACCCAGGCAATTAGGGAGAGGTTGGGAAACACTCATAGGGAAAGAGAGAATGGTATGGAAATACTCATAGGGAAACAGTGATATACAGTTCATTATTCCTAGTTGCTGTCATTATTATGTTGCTATACCATTCATCTCTATTCTGTTTCTCTTTCTGTAACCATATGTTTGGCACAGGACCTTTCTGTTGCCGTGGCAATGAGGCTATGTAGGCATGTGCCTCTGAGTGCCAAGCCCTGTTGGCTGGTGATCTTCCTGGCGAGGGTAGGGGAATTGGAGCTGGAGGCTGGAGGGTGCATGCGGACAGGAAATGAGGCTGCAAGTGAGGAATTATTGGATTGGCAAGCATCCCAAAACCACCGTAAATGGAAGAGGCTCAGAGCTAAAGGGATGGTGTTGAAATAGCCTGCATACTGTATGAATCTGTTCTGTGTGTATCTGCCTAAGATCTGAGATCTGTCTATGATCTAAATAAATGTTATTTTACAACTCATTTATATTTCTCCCAAATGTTGCTGTCATTCTATTTTTGTAAACATTGCTATACAATGTCCAAATGTTCTTGTCCTTCATTGACTTTACTCATATGTGGCATCCTTGTTCAAAGTAAAACACTGTCAACAGAAGGACGCCAGGGGACTGTCTGCACCAAAGGTTCTGCTGACCACATGCAGACACCTCCCACTATTCACCTGCAGAGGGCAGACTAACTCTACTGAGCAGGGACTGTAAACGGCTTTATACCAGTACATCTAACTACAGCTGAGAGATTAGGGAAAATACTATCAGGGCTTTGTGGTGTCATATAGTTCACATGCAGCCCATAGGTTTATGCTGTGTGATTCATAAGTGTATATGGCCTGAACAGACTGGTTTCATGGTTAATATCCATGGGTTAACTAACTCACTGATTACCTGTAAAATGGTTAAAAAACATTATAATCATTCAAGATATTTGTATAGTTAATCCTAACATGCATGCAACATTTCATAATTCTTAAACAGTTCTCGGAGAACTACACTGAGTAATGACTGTGTTAGTCCGTAAATGAACATGAGTGTGGACAATGTCATTGTCATGACCATCTTTAAACTATAGAGAGAGTCTGCTAAAGAGAGGGAGTTGATGGGGTTTGTTGAGTGCATCCATGCTGTGGTCTGTGTATCTGTCTGTCTGTGGGACTGGCTGTGTGTCACTTGCTGGTTGCATTCTGTGTTGGCGTGTTGTGTTAGTGGCTCAACACATGTTATTACACAGACCTCAACAGACCACATGCAGACAGACATAGGGAGAGAGGGGAGAGAGAGAGGGGGCAAGAGAGAGGGCCAGAGAGAGAGGGGGAGAGAGGGAGGGGCGAGAGAGAGGGTCAGAGAGAGAGGGGGAGAGAGGGAGGGGGCGAGGGAGGGGGCGAGAGAGAGTGTCAGAGGGCAGAGAGTGCACCAAGGGTGGGAGGTTAATGAAATTGAATCTGAGACTGATCAAATATAGATGAAAAGCAAAAAATCATAGGAAATATGAAAGAGAGAGAGAGAGGGAAAGAGTGTCAGTAAAAAAAGAGAAAACACACTGAGCCCAGGGTTGGTTGTGGATAATTAGTGGGGAGCCTATGGCCAAAGGAAAGGAACTCCACAGAGGAGAAAAGCACTGTCGTGCTGAGGTAGGAAAAAGAGAAAGAAAGACAGAGTGAATGAATAAGATTGAGAATTATTTATAGATAAGCAGACTGTTGCATTTAAGTCTTTGTGGTTATGCATAACAATCACTGTGGGGATTTGGTTTGAAGAAATGCCTCTAAAACAGATTGCAAAGGGCAGAGTTTGCATGTCCTCTGCTTTCATATCATTGCACCCTTTTATGAAAGCCAAGATTCTGTATGTGAGCGCAATTCTATGTATACCATTCTCCATTTCGTCTGTGTGCAGTGTGTCTCTGTATGTGTACTGCTTGCATTTGACACCATATGTTATCCTGTCTTGTGTCAGTGTATCTCTGTTACAGTGAATGTGTGTGTATGTACCAAACGTGTGATTAAATCCATGTACAGGATGGGGTTAAATATTCTTGTGACTGTACTGTATGTTTAGGCATTTGATATGTCTGAGTGTGTATGTGCGTACCTCAAACTGCTGACAGGGTAGAATGAGTGTTGGCATTGTGCAGGACAGTTTATTGATATTGGCACTGAGGAGGTGTAGAGGGAACTAAGGCAAGAGAGACTGAGATGACTTAAAAGGTGAAAGTTGGATAGTGCTCTCAGACAAGGAATAGAATCAGATTAAACTGTGGAATGCAGACAGAACTATACTCACACACACACACATACTGTCTGCAGACGCACCCACACACTTTTCAATGTCTACCTCTCTCCTTGATTGACCTCACTTATTGATACAATTAACCCCATCCTTGAATAAACCGTAACAGCTTGCACATGTATCCTGTATACAGACACGCTGGCACATTGTCAAATCCAAACCATTGTCTAGCGAGCCCAAACAGCCAGGAGTGCAATATTCTGGCCAAAATATTATGAAAACAAGTATTATCATAATTGTTGACAAAGCTGCACCAAGAGATTGCTGTAATAAAGAGTTTTTCCTCCTTGATTTTGTATAATTCACAAAGGGAGTATCCAAGAGAATGTAGAGGAATTCATTTCAAAGGGAATGGCAGACAAAACACAATTAATTAATTCAGGAAATAATTTATAATTGGTGTACAGGTAATAACCTGTTGGGCAGTGGAGAGAGAGAGAGAGAGAGAGGTGTTCGGATTTGGCAGTTCAGCTAGCTGCCTGTTCCTCCTTCCAATTGACAGTTAGAGGAGATGTGTGTGTTGCTAAGATGTGGGACTGAATAAACATACTTTATCGGCCAAGCAAGAGGAGAAATAGCACACACCAAAAGAACAACTCTGGCATAACAAGTACCTGTCATGAATGCATATTGTAGAAGAGCCAGCTGAAATGTTAAACCTGAAAAGCATATACTTGACAGTTCTCATGAATTGAAGAGGTAACTTACCTAACTTTCACTACACCCTGCACAAGGCCCATAAAGGCTTGTCACAGGCCGGCTAGGGACAGGGACAGTATTGGTACCATTGTTGGCTCATAGGGAGACGGTCTTGAGTAATGTCTGCATACGTCCAGTCTTGTAAAATCACCGACTGGCCAATGTATTGGTGGAGCTACGGCACACTGTTGTTTACTGTTTGTATTTCCTCATTTTATTGAGTCATTTTCTAAATGTGTCTGCAGCTAAATGTGTCTACTGTCCTCTAATAACTTAAAACAGTGAATCATAGCAACGACTATTACAAAAATATGTTGGAAAAATAGCTGGAAAAACACAAATGTTGGCCAAGATACAGTGGGGGAAAAAAGTATTTAGTCAGCCACCAATTGTGCAAGTTCTCCCACTTAAAAAGATGAGAGAGGCCTGTAATTTTCATCATAGGTACACGTCAACTATGGCAGACAAATTGAGGGGAAAAAAATCCAGAAAATCACATTGTAGGATTTTTTATGAATTTATTTGCAAATTATGGTGGAAAATAAGTATTTGGTCACCTACAAACAAGCAAGATTTCTGGCTCTCACAGACCTGTAACTTCTTCTTTAAGAGGCTCCTCTGTCCTCCACTCGTTACCTGTATTAATGGCACCTGTTTGAACTTGTTATCAGTATAAAAGACACCTGTCCACAACCTCAAACAGTCACACTCCAAACTCCACTATGGCCAAGACCAAAGAGCTGTCAAAGGACACCAGAAACAATTATTAGGAAATGGAAGACATACAAGACCACTGATAATCTCCCTCGATCTGGGGCTCCACGCAAGATCTCACCCCGTGGGGTCAAAATGATCACAAGAACGGTGAGCAAAAATCCCAGAAACACACGGGGGGACCTAGTGAATGACCTGCAGAGAGCTGGAACCAAAGTAACAAAGCCTACCATCAGTAACACACTACGCCGCCAGGGACTCAAATCCTGCAGTGCCAGACCTGTCCCCCTGCTTAAGCCAGTACATGTCCAGGCCTGTCTGAAGTTTGCTAGAGTGCATTTGGATGATCCAGAAGAGGATTGGGAGAATGTCATATGGTCAGATGAAACCAAAATAGAACTTTTTGGTAAAAACTCAACTCATCGTGTTTGGAGGACAAAGAATGCTGAGTTGCATCCAAAGAACACCATACCTACTGTGAAGCATGGGGGTGGAAACATCATGCTTTGGGGCTGTTTTTTCTGCAAAGGGACCAGGACGACTGATCCGTGTAAAGGAAAGAATGAATGGGGCCATGTATCGTGACATTTTGAGTGAAAACCTCCTTCCATCAGCAAGGGCATTGAAGATGAAACGTGGCTGGGTCTTTCAGCATGACAATGATCCCAAACACACCGCCCGGGCAACGAAGGAGTGGCTTCGTAAGAAGCATTTCAAGGTCCTGGAGTGGCCTAGCCAGTCTCCAGATCACAACCCCATAGAAAATCTTTGGAGGGAGTTGAAAGTCCGTGTTGCCTAGCGACAGCCCCAAAACATCACTGCTCTAGAGGAGATCTGCATGGAAGAATGGGCCAAAATACCAGCAACAGTGTGTGAAAACCTTGTGAAGACTTACAGAAAACGTTTGACCTGTGTCATTGCCAACAAAGGGTATATAACAAAGTATTGAGAAACTTTTGTTATTGACCAAATACTTATTTTCCACCATAATTTGCAAATAAATTCATTAAAAATCCTACAATGTGATATTCTGGAGAAAAAAATTCTCATTTTGTCTGTCATAGTTGACGTGTACCTATGATGAAAATTACAGGCCTCTCTCATCTTTTTAAGTGGGAGAACTTGCACAATTGGTGGCTGACTAAATACTTTTTTCCCCCACTGTAGGCTTTACTATAGAAGCTTGGTCATGGGTTTGGGTTTGGAGTGAATGTTAACCCAGTGTTTTTGTGGGTTCTTGTCACGATCGTCGAACAGAGAGGACCAAGGCGCAGCGTGGAATGCGAACATACTTTTATTTTTAATGATCGCACGAAACAAAACAACAAACGATACGAAACGTGAAGTCCTTGATTACAATACAAACCATACGGAACAAGATCCCACAACACACTGTGGAAAACAGGCTGCCTAAGTATGGTTCCCAATCAGAGACAACAAGCAACAGCTGATACACGTTGCCTCTGATTGAGAACCACACCGGCCAACATAGAAACAAATGAACTAGATAATCCCCCTAGCACACAAAACACATAGAAACAACACACCCTGGCTCAACATAACAGAGTCCCAGAGCCAGGGCGTGACAGTTCTGTTCTCCCACTAGCCAGCAGACCAGCTGATAGAGCCCCAAAGTACACCTATACCTGTTAGACAGCTTCAAATAGACAGAGAAGACTGTCTTGAGTGTGAATGTTTTGGGAGCTGATGTTTTGGATTACGGTAATCTCATTTCACATTGCGTGTGTGGCATTGTCAAGAAAACTATTTCTCTCCCCTTCCCTCTCTCCCTATGACTGTCACTGGGTCTTGGTCCAGACGCTGGCTTTAGAGCCAGACACACAGGTGCACTGTGTTAGTCACAACTGGACCCGTCGGCTCGGGTGACTGTCTCTCATCCTGTTTTTCATTTATACAGTAAATGATCAGTGCAGCGTGCATCTGGCACAGTTTGTTTTGGCACTATTTGTTTTGTGTCTTTCTTTAGGAATGACATCCAGAACATTTCTCTTGAGTTAAATATTTAGATTGGAAAAAGACAGAGGGTGATAGGTGAAAACAGGTCAGCAATTGTGTAAGAGAGAGTAAGAGAGGGAGAGAGGGAGTGAGAGTAGAGAAGAGAGAAGAGGAGAGAGAGGGGGAAATATACAGGTAGTTTAGAGTAAAGATAAAGAAAGACAAAGGGAAAAAAGAGAGAGAGATGGTGAAAAAGCATGGACACCGCTGTCAATATTTCCATGCTCTCACGCTCTCCATTTCTCTCTGTTTCCTGCCTACTCTCTCTTTCTGCCTCTGTCTTTCTGTCTCTACCCTAGATTTTGGGGGGAAAAAACAAATCAAACAAGACTATCTTGGCACTGTAATTAGATGTCCGTGTTCCAAAGCTCAATATAAACAACAGTGAAAGCAAGACAAAAATAACATAAATACACACATATGCTCCCTCTCATGTTCATGTCTTGTTGCCTTCCTCTCTCTCTCTTATGATCCCTCTCCCTTTTCCTTCAGCCTCTCTCCTTCCTGTTGATGTTTTCAGAAGGAAATAGGATCTTTAATATCGCCATAAGATATTCAACTTCAGCACGACCGCTCATGCCCAGTGTTGTAACCTTAATATGACCACATCACTAACCCTGTCTGAACCAGAGCGCCAAATGTCTGAGTGTTTGACAACCTGTGGCTACGCCCCTGAAAGTGCCTTCTGAAAGTGCCTTCTGAAAGTATTCATCAGTGGTGGAAAAAGTACCCAATTGTCATACTTGAGTAAAAGTAAAGATACCTTAGTAGAAAATGCCTAAAGTAAAAGTGAAAGTCACCCAGTAAAATACTACTTGAGTAAAAGTCCAAAAGTATTTGGTTTTAAATATACTTAAGTATCAAAAGTAAATGTAATTGCTCAAATATACTTAAGTATCAAAAGTAAAATTCAAATTCCTTATATTAAGCAAACCAGACGGCACGATTTTCTTGTTTTTTAAATTTACGGATAGCCAGGGCCACACTCCAACACTGAGACATCATTTACAAACAAAGCATTTGTGTTTAGTGAGTCCGCCAGATCAGATGCAGTAGGGATTACCAGGGATTTTCTCTTTAAGTGCGTAAATTAGACAATTTTCCTGTCCTGCTAAGCATTCAAAATGTAACGAGTACTTTTGGGTGTCAGGGAAAATGTATGGAGTAGAAAGTTAAGTACATTATTTTCTTTAGGAATGTAGTGGAGTAAAAGTAAAAGTTGTCAAAAATATAAAGAGTAAAGTAAAGTACAGATACCCCAAAAAACGACTCAAGTAGTAATTTAAAGTATTTTTACTTAAGTACTTTACACCACTGGTATTCATACCCCTTGACTTATTCCACATTTTGTTGTGTTACAGCCTGCATTCAAAATTGATTGAATTGATTTTTTTCTCTCACCCATCTACACACAATACCCCATAATGACAGTCAAAACATGTTTTAAGAAACTTCTGCAAATTTATTGAAATTAAAATACAGAAAAATCTAATTTACATACAGTACCAGTCAAAGGTTTGGACACCTACTCATTCAACAGTTTTTCTTTATTTTTACTATTTTCTACATTGTAGAATAGTAGTGAAGACATCAAAACTATGAAATAACACATATGGAATCATGTAGTAACCAAAAAAGTGTTAAACAAATCAAAATATATTTTAGATTTTAGATTCTTCAAAGATTTTTATTTTATTTCACCTTTATTTAACCAGGTAAGCCAGTTGAGAACAAGTTCTCATTTACAACTGCGACCTGGCCAAGATAAAGTAAAGCAGTGCGATAAAAACAACAACACAGAGTTACATATGGGGTAAAACAAAACAAAGTCAAAAATACAACAGAAAATATATATACAGTGTGTGCAAATGTAGCAAGTTATGGAGGTAAGGCAATAAATAGGCTATAGTGCAAAATAATTACAATTAGTATTAACGCTGGAATGATAGATGTGCAAGAGATGATGTGCAAATAGAGATACTGGGGTGCAAATTAGCAAAATAAATAACAATATAGGGATGAGGTAGTTGGGCGGGCTAATTTCAGATGGGCTGTGTACAGGTGCAGTAATCGGTAAGGTGCTCTGACAACTGATGCTTAAAGTTAGTGAGGGAGATAAGTGTCTCCAGCTTCAGAGATTTTTGCAATTTGTTCCAGTCATTGGCAGCAGAGAACTGGAAGGAATGGCGGCCAAAGGAGGTGTTGGCTTTGGGGATGACCAGTGAGATATACCTGCTGGAGCGCATACTACGGGTGGGTGTTGCTATGGTGACCAATGAGCTAAGATAAGGCGGGGATTTGCCTAGCAGTGATTTATAGATGCCCTGGAGCCAGTGGGTTTGGCGACGTAATATGTAGTGAGGACCAGCCAACAAGAGCGTACAGGTCACAGTGGTGGGTAGTATATGGGGCTTTGGAGACAAAACGGATGGCACTGTGATAGACTACATCCAATTTGCTGAGTAGAGTGTTGGAGGCTATTTTGTAAATGACATCGCCGAAGTCAAGGATCGGTAGGATAGTCAGTTTTACGAGGGCATGTTTGGCAGCATGAGTGAAGGAGGCTTTCTTTGCGAAATAGGAAACCGATTCTAGATTTAACTTTGGATTGGAGATTCTTAATGTGAGTCTGGAAGGAGAGTTTACAGTCTAACCAGACACCTAGGTATTTGTAGTTGTCCACATACTCTAGGTCAGACCCGTCGAGAGTAGTGATTCTAGTAGGGTGGGCGGGTGCCAGCAGCGTTCGATTGAAGAGCATGCATTTAGTTTTACTAGTGTTTAAGAGCAGTTGGAGGCTACTGAAGGAGTGTTGTATGGCATTGAAGCTTGTTTGGAGGTTTGTTAACACAGTGTCCAATGAAGGGCCAGATGTATACAAAATGGTGTCGTCTGCGTAGAGGTGGATCTGAGAGTCACCAGCAGCAAGAGCGACATCATTGATATACACGGAGAAGAGAGTCGGCCCAAGAATTGAACCCTGTGGCACCCCCATAGAGACTGCCATAGGTCCAGACAACAGGCCCTCCGATTTGACACATTGAACTCTATCTGAGAAGTAGTTGGTGAACCAGGCGAGGCAGTCATTTGAGAAACCAAGGCTATTTAGTCTGCCAATAAGAAT
The DNA here is from genome assembly GCF_020615455.1 of Coregonus clupeaformis. Classification (NCBI taxonomy): domain Eukaryota; kingdom Metazoa; phylum Chordata; class Actinopteri; order Salmoniformes; family Salmonidae; genus Coregonus; species Coregonus clupeaformis. Next base: position 77,255 of record NW_025535069.1, read on the forward strand.
GCGGTGGTTGACAGAGTCGAAAGCCTTGGCCAGGTCGATGAAGACGGCTGCACAGTACTGTCTATTATCGATCGCGGTTATTATATCGTTTAGGACCTTGAGCGTGGCTGAAGTGCACCCATGACCAGCTCGGAAACCGGATTGCATAGCGGAGAAGGTACGGTGGGATTCGAAATGGTCGGTGATCTGTTTGTTAACTTGGCTTTCAAAAACTTTCGAAAGGCAGGGCAGGATGGATATAGGTCTGTAACAGTTTGGATCTAGAGTGTCACCCCCTTTGAAGAGGGGGATGACCACGGCAGCTTTCCAATCTCTGGGGATCTCAGACGTTACGAAAGAGAGGTTGAACAGGCTAGTAATAGGGGTTGCGACAATTTGGCGGCTAGTTTTAGAAAGAAAGGGTCCAGATTGTCTAGCCCAGATGATTTGTAGGGGTCCAGATTTTGCAGCTCTTTCAGAACATCAGCTGTCTGGATTTGTGTGAAGGAGAAGCGGGGGGCATGGGCAAGTTGCAGCGGAGGGTGCAGAGCTGGTGGCCGGGGAAGTGGTAGCCAGGTGGAAAGCATGGCCAGCCGTAGCAAAATGCTTGTTGAAATTCTCGATTATTGTAGATTTATCGGTGGTGATAGTGTTTCCTAGCCTCAGTGCAGTGGGCAGCTGGGAGGAAGTGCTCTTATTCTCCATGGACTTTACAGTGTCCCAAAACTTTTTGGAGTTAGTGCTACAGGATGCAAATTTCTGTTTGAAAAAGATAGCCTTTGCTTTCCTAACTGCTTGTGTATATTGGTTCCTAACTTCCCTGAAAAGTTGCATATCGCGGGGGCTATTTGATCAAGACCCTTTGCCTTGATGACAGCTTTGCACACACTTGGCATTCTCTCATCCAGCTTCACCTGGAATGTGTTTCCAACAGTCTTGAAGGAGTTCTCATATATGCTGAGCACTTGTTGGCTGCTTTTCCTTCACTCTGCGGTCCAACTCATCCCAAACCATCTCAATTGGGTTGAGGTCTGGTGATTGTGGAGGCCAGGTCATCTGATGCAGCACTCCATCACTCTCCTTCTTGGTCAAATAGCCCTTACACAGCCTAGAGATGTGTTGGGTCATTGTCCTGTTGAAAAACAAATGATAGTCCCACTAAACGCAAACCAGATGGGATGGGGTATCACTGCAGAATGCTGTGGTAGCCATGCTGGTTAAGTGTGCCTTGAATTCTAAATTAATCCCAGACAGTGTCACCAGCAAAGCACCCCCACACCATCACACCTCCTCCTCCATGCTTCACGGTGGGAACCACACATGCGGAGATCATCCGTTCACCTACTCTGCGTATCACAAAGACACGTCGGTTGGAACCAAAAATCTCACATTTCCACCGGTCTAATGTCCATTGCTTGTGTTTCTTGGCCCTAGAAAGTCTCTTCTTATTATTGGTGTCCTTTAGTAGTGGTTTCTTTGTAGCAATTCGACCATGAAGGCCTGATTCACACAGTCTCCTCTAAACAGTTGATGTTGAGATGTGTCTGTTACTTGAACTCTGTGAAGCATTTATTTGGGCTGCAATTTCTGAGGCTGGTAACTCTGATGAACTTATCTTCTGCAGCAGAGGTAACTCTGGGTCTTCCTTTCCTGTGGCGGTCCTCATGTGAGCCAGTTTCATCATAGCGCTTGATGGTTTTTGCGACTGCACTTGAAGAAACATTCAAAGTTCTTGACATTTTCCGGATTGACTGACCATCATGTCTTAAAGTAATGATGGACTGTCATTTCTCTTCACTTATTTGAGCTGTTCTTGCCATAATATGGACTTGGTCTTTTACCAAATAGGGCTATCTTCTGTATACCAACCTTACCTTGTCACATCACAACTGATTGGCTCAAACGCATTAAGAAGGAAATAAATTCCACAAATTAACTTTTAACAAGGCACACCTGTTAATTGAAATGCATTCCAGGTGACTACCTCATGAAGCTGGTTGAGACAATGCCAAGAGTGTGCAAAGCTGTCATCAAGGCAAAGGGTGGCTACTTTGAAGAATATAAAATATAAAATATATTTTGATTTGTTTAACACTTTTTTGGTTACTACATGATTCCATATGTGTTATTTCTTAGTTTTGATGTCTTCACTATTATTCTACAATGTAGAAAATAGTAAAAATAAAGAAAAACCCTGGAATGAGTAGGTGTGTCTAAACTTTTGACTGGTACTGTAAGTATTCCCGCCCCTGAGTCAATACTTTGTAGAAGCACCTATGACAGCGATTACACCTGTAAGTCTTTCTGAGTAAATCTCTATTAAGGGTGTTTTTACACTTGGTCCCTTTCAGCCAATTTTTGTGAACTCTGTGCGGTTCGCTTAATTTTTGTGCAGTGCGAACACTCCAATGGAACTCAGACCCCTCAAAAGATCCCCCAAAGGGAACCGAACTGAGAATATCTCGAGAGGTGGTCAGCAACCATCAGTCCTGTGTTCCAGTGGCACGTTGTGTTTGCTAATCCAAGTTTATCATTTTAAAAGGCTTATTGATCCTTCGAAAACCCTTTTGCAATTATGTTAGCACAGCTGAAAACTGTTGTGCTGATTAAAGAAGCAATAAAACTGGCCTTCTTGAGACTAGTTGAGTATATGGAGCATCAGCAATTGTGGGTTCGATTACAGGCTCAAAATGGCCAGAAATAAATAACTTTCTTCTGAAACTCGTCAATCTATTCTTGTTCTGAGAAATGAAGGCTATTCCATGCGAGAAATTGCCAAGAAACTGAAGATCTCGTACAACGCTGTGTACTACTCCCTTCACAGAACAGCGCAAACTGGCTCTAACCAGAATAGAAAGAGGAGTGGGAGGCCCCGGTGCACAACTGAGCAAGAGGAAAAATACATTAGAGTGTCTAGTTTGAGAAACAGACGCCTCACAGGTCCTCAACTGGCAGCTTCATTAAATAGTACCCGCAAAACACCAGTCTCAATGTCAACAGTGAAGAGGTGACTCCGGGATGCTGACCTTCTAGGCAGAGTTGCAAAGAAAAAGCCATATCTCAGACTGGCCAATAAAAAGAAAAGATTAAGATGGGCAGTCTGAGATATGGCTTTTTCTTTGCAACTCTGCCTAGAAGGTCAGCATCCCAGAGTCACCTCTTCACTGTAGACGTTGAGACTGGTGTTTTGCGGGTACTATTTAAAGGTCAGCATCCCGGAGTCACCTCTTCACTGTTGACGTTGAGACTGGTGTTTTGCGGGTACTATTTAATGAAGCTGCCAGTTGAGGACCTGTGAGGAATAGACTGATGAGTTTCAGAAGAAAGTTATTTCTTCTGGCCAGTTTGAGCCTGTAATCTAACCCACAATTGCTGATGCTGCAGATACACAACTAGTCTCAAGAAGGCCAGTTTTATTGCTTCTTTAATCAGCACAACAGTTTTCAGCTGTGCTAACATAATTGCAAAAGGGTTTTCGAATGATCAATTAGCCTTTTAAAATGATAAACTTGGATTAGCAAACACAACGTGCCATTGGCACACAGGACTGATGGTTGCTGATAATGGGCCTCTGTACGCCTATGTAGATATTCCATAAAAAATCTGCCGTTTCCAGCTACAATAGCCATTTACAACATTAACAATGTCTACACTGTATTTCTGATCAATTTTATGTTATTTTAATGGACAAAAAAATTGCTTTTCTTTCGAAAACAAGGACATTTCTAAGTGACCCCAAACTTTTGCATGGTAGTGTACATTTTATAAATGTTTCATTCAGGCTGTAACACAATCAAATGTGGGAAAAGTCAAGGGGTGTGAATACTTTCTGAAGGCACTGTATCCGTCTGGCTCTTCATCTTCTGTTTGTCTGCCTTTGGAAGGTCCGGTTTCACTGAGTTATTCCTAGAACATTCCAATTTAAATGAAGTTACATAAGGAAATCTTAAGTGAGATTGCATAAGGGATTTGTATTCTCATCTGAGCTGAAATCTAAAGAGGTTATTACATACAACCAACTGTAGAACTATACTAAGCCAATTGGAGAACTGTACTCAAATAGCCATAGATATATGATTAGTATAATAAATGCATCACTACATGTGCAGTTAAGAACACTGTTTTGGCAGTCAAAAACATGAAAGGACAAGGACTGGCACTACAGTAAAAGTTCTACATTACATTTTCGTAAAGTGTTGATGATAAATAGTGCAGTCAGTCCATGTGGAGTTTGTATGTTACATGCTCTTTTCATGCCATGCTGTCATGTTGGCAAACAGCAGTGAATATTGTCAGGTAGCTGTGATGGAGCAGGTAACTCCGCTACTGGCCTTCCTCTCTGTTCCTCTCCTCCATCCCTCTCTCGTTCTCTGTTTACACCCTGTCTGTTTTGCTTCATTCCACTCTACCTTTCCATAATCTGTTTTTCAGCGAACGCGTGAGTATGTTTATAGAAGAGAGAGGGAGAGAGTGTGTTAATAGTTTGGTCTGATTGAAGAGGTGGAAAGGGCTGATAGTAAATAGAAGGGAGGAGAAAGAGAGAGGGAGAGGGCTGAGAAAGAGGGAGTAGGGGGAAACGGATGGGTGGAGGGAGAAGAGGTATAAAAGTATAAAAGCCTTGCTATACAGAATGAAGAAATATCCCCAGAGAGAAAGAGAGAGAGAGAGAGAGAGAGAGAGGGAGATTGTGAAAGAGACTTTATCAAGATATTTAACACCATAACTATCTTCTTAGGGTAAGTACAACTATCTCATAGGTTTATAGCTACATAACAATATACTATCCGCAATATACTAAAAACAAGATATACATTTCCTATAGGTAACTTTGACATAACTCCAACAGAAATCCCATAAAGGAGGTTAATGTTTAGGTGTAAATACCGGCTGTCACTTTTTGCAGCCTAGAATTAAGTGTAACTGTAAATAACAAAACATACACATTTTGATCCATTAAAATAGTGATACAGTGAGATGCATGGGTAGAGCCTTCAGTTTGTTTGATGTGCTACTGAGCACTGAGTGAATAGGGGTCATTAGCCTGGTGGTGCAGTTCTGTGGGTTAGTAGCATCCTGCATGGTAAAGTTTTATTTTCCAGTGAGGTGAGCACATTCTAGCCTGGGGGGGGGGGAGGTCTCAGGGCCTGCTGTGTGCCCGCCAGGCTGCAGACGCGCGTAAAAGGCTGCAGACGATGCTGTCAGCACCTCACTAACACAGACATACACACCCACTCCTTGATATCCTCGTAACCCCTTTTGCCTGCAAGGTCTGTGAACTCCCTCCCTCCCTGTGGGCCTGCTGTGCCCCATGCCTGGGGGGTGACGTGGGCTGTTAGGTGTGTAAAGGAGGGGTGTTGCACCAGGTTGTCATCCAAACCCTACAAACACAGAGAGGGTATGCCATGGGGCACATGGATGGATGTGGGTGAATGTGGAGGGTTTTGTTCGGAAGGTTGGGGTCTTGTGGACATCTGGGAGGGCTATTTGTAAAGGTGTCAAAGACCTGGCAAGATCACTGTGTGTGTGTGTGTGTCACTGCTGCTTTGCTGCCAGAACTATGACTGTTTTTCTCCCTCAGTATGTTTCTCTTCTCTATCCGTCTCTTTCTGTGTCTAACTTGACGTGTTCATTATCATTCAGCAATGGCACTGACTAGTTACTACAGTATACCCATATACAGTGCCGTGAAAAAGTATTTGCCCTCTTTCTGATTTTCTCTTTTTGCATATTTTTGATACTGAATGTTATCAGATCTTCAACCAAAACCTAATATTAGATAAAGGGAACCTGAGTTTACTAATAACAACAACAACAAAATATTTATTTAATTAACAAAGTTATGCAACACCCAATTCCCCAGTGTGAAAAAGTAATTGCCCCCTTACACTCAATAACTTGTTGTGCCACCTTTAGCTGCAATGACTGCAACCAAATGCTTCCTGTAGTTGTTGATCAGTCTCTCACATCGCTGTGGAGGAATTTTGGCCCACTCTTGCATACATAACTGCTTAATGCTAGAGATATCTGTTTTTTTGCATGGGCAGCGTCTCAATCCACCACATCCACCGATATCGCCCTTCTGCATCTGAGATGCTAGAGCGGTGTTTTGTCAGGCCATGAGACATCCCGAAAATCAGTCTTCTAACGGAAACGTCTGTAGCGTCCAAACGGTTTGGGCTACACACTAATATGATCCCTCTGTGGAAAGCTGAGACTCTCACGAACAAGATGGTGACTCGTCTGAAGGTCCTAGTAAAAACAAATATGGAAGTCTATATGGAGATAGTTTAGTGCCTAAAATAAGGGGATAAATAAAAATGGTTTCCTGATTTTTTTATATCTCTCTATAAGACAGACACTTCAGAACAAAGTTCCTTTTGATTTCTTGGGGGGACTATCTGTTGTTCCTTGTAGTGAATGTTATTCAATGCGTTTCTTTTGGCTAATAGCAGTAATGCCACATTCAATGTTTCATCCAATAATTGTATATATTTTTGTTGATACCTTAAGGGGTCTTAAAATTCAAAAATCAAATAGCTAAATAATCCTTGGTATGACCATCTTAAAACAATTCCATATGTTAGCTTAGAACTCCCCCCTCTCCCCAGGCTTAGACAGGGCTTAGACTCTAGAGGGTTAACTCAGCGACATTTGTGGGTTTTCAAGCATTAACTGCTTGTTTCAATTCCTGCCACAACATCTCAATTGGCATTAGATCTGGACTTTGACTAGGCCATTCCAAAACTTCAAATGAGTTGCCTTTTAACAATTTTAATGTAGACTTGATTGTGTGTTTTGGATCATTGTCTTGCTGCATGACCCAGCTGCGCTTCAGCTTCAACTCACAGACGGATGGTCTGACATTCTCCTATAGAATTCTCTGATACAGAGGAGAATTCATGTTTCCTTCTATTAAGGCAAGTTGTCCAGGTCCTGAGGCAGCAAAGCATCCCCAAATCATCACACTACCACCACCATGCTTGACTGTTGGTATGAGGTTCTTACTGTGGAATGCAGTGTTCGGTTTTCGCCAGACATAATAGGGACCCATCTCATCCAAAACATTGACCCAAGTTTGCCAAAAAACACATGCAAGCACCTGGATGATCATCAAGACTCTTGGAAGAATGTTCTATGGACAGATTATATAACTTTTTGGATGACATGGGTCCCATTATGCCTGGTGAAAACCAAACCCCGCATTCCACAGTAAGAACCTCATACCAGTAACAAATTTGAAGTTTTGGAATGGCCTAGTCAAAGTCCAGACCTAATCCCAATTGAGATGCTGTGGCAGGACTTGAAACGAGCAGTTCATGCTTGAAAACCCAAAAATGTCGCTGAGTTAAAGCAGTTCTGCATGGAAGAGTGGGACAAAATTCCTCCACGACGACATGAGAGACTGATCAACAACTACAGAAAGTGTTTGGTTGGAGTCATTGCAGCTAAAGGTGGCACAATCAGTTATTGAGTGTAAGGGGGCAATTACTTTATCACACAGGGGCAAAGGGTGTTGCATAACTTTAATTATGAAATCAATGAAATAAGTATGTAATTGTTGTGTTATTTGTTCACTCAGGTTCCCTTTATCTAATATTAGGTTTTGGTTGAAGATCTGATAACATTCAGTATCAATAATATGCAAAAGTAGAGACAATTAGAAAGGGGGCAAATACTTTTTCACAGCACTGTATGCCCATAGAAACTATGTCTGTACATTCCTGTTGTAGTGCTAAACAAAAACAGGGAAAAAAAATACGACAAAAAAAACCTGAGAGTAATAAAAGAGAACAGAATAAATAACATAACACTGCCCCCACACACGAAAGAATAGGCAACAAATCAAACAAAAAGGGACAGGACAAACAGACAAAACAAACAAACAAGCAATATCGGCCGCACACGTCTATACATCACGAGGGACCCTAAACTCCAGTCATACAAAAATAACATTTGTTTTGTGAATTTGTTTGCCCTCTACTCTAGAAATAAATAAATGTATAGGCCTATATATTATTATTTTGTGTTGACATTGAGAAATAGTGTGTAGTCAATGGATTTATGGCTGCGTTAACATGTACATGAACCTACATACAGACCCATTTAGAGTCTTTACCACCAGTTCACTCATTTTATAGCTCAGTCACAGTCCGTAATGTACAGTAACGTCATGCGCTCTCTCCATGACATCTTTCTGTTGTGGTGGTGGTATTATGACACATTTTAACATCGGTCTTCTCTCCAGCAGACCAAGAGACCGACAGACAGCCAGAGTGAGGATGAGGACTCTCCTCCAGTGTGTGGCCCTGTGTGTCACCATCTCTCTCTGCGTCTGCTTTGGTACATTTCTACAAATCAACACTATGTCAATTCATAATCTTTTTAGTAAACTGATGATCTACAGTGATCAGTCACTAATAACTTTCCCCCTCTTTTCCACAGATTCTCAAGAAAGCACAGAATCCTTTGAAGGTGATTGACCTTCAGATTCTTATAGCAGTAAAACATCCCCACACATTTGATGTAATATAAAAACACTATATTTGTACATTTTTTATGTTTATTTCATCTGATTTATAATCCCAGACTATCTAGGCCATTCAGTGAATTCAATATGATTTTGTCACTGAAATCAGTATGCCCACCCCTGTTGAGATGGGGTACTTTCATCTAGTAAAATTGTTTTATTTAATTCTATTACATTCCAGATGTGTTTGTCAGTCCATACCGAGCCAACTCATTCATCAACCCAGAGAGTCCACAGCGGGGAAGCACCTACAGCACTTACAGGAGGTACCACACACACGAGCACTGGCCTACACACAATACCCCATAATGTCAAAGCTGAAATGTCCTTTGTTATGGCTTGCCTAAATAAGTTCAGGAGTAAAAATTTGCTAAAAAAGTCACATAATAAGTTGCATGGACTCACTCTGTGTGCAATAATAGTGTTTAACATGATTTTTGAATGACTAACTCATCTCTTTACCTCACACATATAATTATCTGTAAGGTCCCTCAGTCGAGCAGTGAATTTCAAACACAGATTCAACCACAAAGATCAGGGAAGTTTTCCAATGCCTTGCAAAGAAGGGCACCTATTGGTAGATTGGTAAAGACATTGAATATCCCTTTGAGCATGGTGAAGGGAGTTTAATGGTAACTGAGGATGGATCAACAACATTGTAGTTATGACACAATACTAACCTAATTGAAAAAGTGAAAGAAGGAAGCCTGTACAGAATAAAAAAATATTCAAAAACATGCATCCTGTTTGCAACAAGGCACTAAAGTAATGCTGCAAAACAAAGCAATTAACCTTTTGTCCTGAATACATAGTGTTATGTTTGGGACAAATCCAATACAACACATTACAGAGTACCACTCTTTATATTTTCAAGCATAGTGGTGGCTGCATAATGTTATGGGTATGCATGTAATCGTTAAGGACTGGGGAGTTTTTCAGGATAAAAAATAAACAGAATAGAGCTAAGCACAGGCAAAATCATAGAGGAAAACCTGGTTCAGTCTGCTTTCCACCAGACACTGGGAGATTAATTCACCTTTCAGCTGGACAATAACCTAAAACACAAGGCCAAATCTACACTGGAGTTGCATACCAAGCAGACAGTGAATGTTCCTGAGCGACCGAGTTACAATTTTGACTTACAGTACCAGTCAAAAGTTTGGACACACCTACTGTAATCATTCAATAGTTTTTCCTTATTTTTACTATTTCTACATTGTGGAATAATAGTGAAGACATCAAAACTATGAAATAACACATATGGAATCATGTAGTAACCCAAAAAGTGTTAAACAAATCTAAATGTATTTTAGATTTTAGATTCTTCAAAGTAGCCACCCTTTGCCTTGATGACAGCTTTGCACACTCTTGGCATTCTCTCAACCAGCTTCACCTGGAATGCTTTTCCAACAGTCTTGAAGGAGTTCCCACATATGCTGAGCACTTGATGGCTGCTTTTCCTTCACTCTGCGGTCCAACTCATCCCAAACCATCTCAATTGAGTTGAGGTTGGGTGATTGTGGAGGCCAGGTCATCTGATGCAGCACTCCATCACTCTCCTTCTTGGTCAAATAGCCCTTACACAGCCTGGAGGTGTGTTGGGTCATTGTCCTGTTGAAAAACAAATGATAGTCCCACTAAGCGCAAACCAGATGGGATGGCGTATCACTGCAGAATGCTGTGGTAGCCATGCTGGTTAAGTGTGCCTTGAATTCTAAATAAATCACTGACAGTGTCACCAGCAAAGTACCCCCACACCATCACACCTCCTCCTCCATGCTTCACGGTGGGAACCACACATGCGGAGATCATCTGTTCACCTACTCTGCGTCTCACAAAGACACGTCGGTTGGAACCAAAAATCTCAAATTTGGACTCATCAGACCAAAGGACAGATTTCCACGGGTCTAATGTCCATTGCTTGTGTTTCTTGGCCCAAGCAAGTCTCTTCTTCTTATTGGTGTCCTTTAGTAGTGGTTTCTTTGCAGCAATTCGACCATGAAGGCCTGATTCACGCAGTTGATGTTGAAATGTGTCTGTTACTTGAACTCTGTGGAGCATTTATTTGGGCTGCAATTTCTGAGGCTGGTAACTCTAATGAACTTATCCTCTGCAGCAGAGGTAACTCTGGGTCTTTCTTTCCTGTGGCGGTCCTCATGAGAGCCAGTTTCATCATAGCGCTTGATGGTTTTTGCGACTGCACTTGAAGAAACTTTCAAAGTTCTTGACATTTTCCGGATTGACTGACTGACCTTCATGTCTTAAAGTAATGATGGACTGTCGTTTCTCTTTGCTTATTTGAGCTGTTCTTGACATAATATGGACTTGGTCTTTTACCAAATAGGGCTATCTTCTGTATACCACCCCTACCTTGTCACATCACAACTGAGTGGCTCAAATGCATTAAGAAGAATTCACAAATTAACTTTTAACAAGGCACACTGTTAATTGAAATGCATTCCAGGTGATGAAGCTGGTTGAGAGAATGCCAAGAGTGTGCAAAGCTGTCATCAAGGCAAAGGGTGGCTACTTTGAAGAATCTCAAATATAAAATATATTTTGATTTGTTTAACACTTTTTTGGTTACTACATGATTCCATGTGTTATTTCATGGTTTTGATGTCTTCACTATTATTCTACAATGTAGAAAATAGTAAAAAATTAAGAAAAACCCTTGAATGAGTAGGTGTGTCCAAACTTTTGACTGGTACTGTAAATCTGCTTGAAAATCTATGGCAAGACTTGAAAATGGTTGTCTAGCAATGACTATTTGCATTAACTATTTTGACAGAGCTTGAAGAATTTGGAAAATAATAATTGGCAAATATTGTACAATCCAGGTGTGCAAAGCTCTTAGAGATTTACCCAGAAAGACTCACAGCTGTAATCGCTGCCAAAGCTGATTCTAAGATGTATTGGCTCAAGGGTGTGAATACTTATGTAAATTAGATTTTTTGTATTTTTTTTTCAATAAATTTGCTAAAACTTCTAAACTGATGTTTACACTTTGTCATTATGGGGTATTGTGTGTAGATGGGTGCGAAAAATTTAATCAATTTTGAATTCGGCTGTAACACAACAAAATGTAGAAAAAGTCAAGGGATATGAATACTTTCTGAAGGCACTGTAGGTCTCTGTGTTCTTTGTTTATCTGTGTTTCATAATGGTTGACTGTGATTGTAGTTTACTTGTGTCTGTGTTTCAGAACGATGAAGTCTCCAGCGGAGAGGCGCTCAGAGACATGTGAGGACTACTCTCCCTGTCGCTTCTTTGCCCATTGCTATGGTTACCAGCTGGCCTATCAGAGATATTTTGGAGCCAGGAATCCAGGCACGACGGGGACCCGTAGATTCTGAGTCCCTGTCCCTCTTATCATAGCAATTATTCCTGCTATTGATTTACTGTATGCTCATTCAACACACCCTGACATTACATAACAGGATATTGGTCCGGTGATGTAACAGTAAAAGCTGTATGACAAATATATGAAAACATATCAGTAAATCAATTACGTACAGTGGGGAAAAAAAGTATTTAGTCAGCCACCAATTGTGCAAGTTCTCCCACTTAAAAAGATGAGAGAGGCCTGTAATTTTCATCATAGGTACACGTCAACTATGACAGACAAAATGAGGAAAGAAAATCCAGAAAATCACATTGTAGGATTTTTTATTAATTTATTTGCAAATTATGGTGGAAAATAAGTATTTGGTCACCTACAAACAAGCAAGATTTCTGGCTCTCACAGACCTGTAACTTCTTCTTTAAGAGGCTCCTCCACTCGTTACCTGTATTAATGGCACCTGTTTGAACTTGTTATCAGTATAAAAGACACCTGTCCACAACCTCAAACAGTCACACTCCAAACTCCACTATGGCCAAGACCAAAGAGCTGTCAAAGGACACCAGAAACAAAATTGTAGACCTGCACCAGGCTGGGAAGACTGAATCTGCAATAGGTAAGCAGCTTGGTTTGAAGAAATCAACTGTGGGAGCAATTATTAGGAAATGGAAGACATACAAGACCACTGATAATCTCCCTCGATCTGGAGCTCCACGCAAGATCTCACCCCGTGGGGTCAAAATGATCACAAGAACGGTGAGCAAAAATCCCAGAACCACACGGGGGGGACCTAGTGAATGACCTGCAGAAAGCTGGGACCAAAGTAACAAAGCCTACCATCAGTAACACACTACGCCGCCAGGGACTCAAATCCTGCAGTGCCAGACGTGTCCCCCTGCTTAAGCCAGTACATGTCCAGGCCCGTCTGAAGTTTGCTAAAGTGCATTTGGATGATCCAGAAGAGGATTGGGAGAATGTCATATGGTCAGATGAAACCAAAATAGAACTTTTTGGTAAAAACTCAACTTGTCGTGTTTGGAGGACAAAGAATGCTGAGTTGCATCCAAAGAACACCATACCTACTGTGAAGCATGGTGGTGGAAACATCATGCTTTGGGGCTGTTTTTCTGCAAAGGGACCAGGACGACTGATCCGTGTAAAGGAAAGAATGAATGGGGCCATGTATCGTGAGATTTTGAGTGAAAACCTCCTTCCATCAGCAAGGGCATTGAAGATGAAACGTGGCTGGGTCTTTCAGCATGACAATGATCCTACACGGGCAACGAAGGAGTGGCTTCGTAAGAAGCATTTCAAGGTCCTGGAGTGGCCTAGCCAGTCCCCAGATCTTAACCCCATAGAAAATCTTTGGAGGGAGTTGAAAGTCCGTGTTGCCCAGCGACAGCCCCAAAACATCACTGCTCTAGAGGAGATCTGCATGGAGGAATGGGCCAAAATACCAGCAACAGTGTGTGAAAACCTTGTGAAGACTTACAGAAAACATTTGACCTGTGTCATTGCCAACAAAGGGTATATAACAAAGTATTGAGAAACTTTTGTTATTGACCAAATACTTATTTGCCACCATAATTTGCAAATAAATTCATTAAAAATCCTACAATGTGATTTTCTGGATTTTATTTTCTCATTTTGTCTGTCATAGTTGACGTGTACCTATGATGGAAATTACAGGCCTCTCTCATCTTTTTAAGTGGGAGAACTTGCACAATTGGTGGCTGACTAAATACTTTTTTCCCCCACTGTATATAGTGAGCAATATTCTTGCACATTATTGTATAACTTTATAGCCTACTCACAATCACCACACCCTCAAAGAATAACTGCTTTCAGAAATCTGCATTTGTGAAGATTAGCTTCACACCCAACTCCATTGTTCCCTGTTTCAGTCCACACTAAGACATTAGTCTCTGTCTAACCCATATGTATTTATATGTATTAAAGAGTTTCATACATTCATTGTCTAATCCTATGATGTCACGATATTCCTCAGAGGGGCTTAGTAACCTTACTTGTGGGCTATAGAATTCCACCTCATTTGGTTCCACGTGTTACCAAATTTCAGCTGGATAGGATTTGAAAAGGGAGCAGATACGCTAAACGCTAATAGCTGTCCCAGTATGACCAGTGTGGTAGCATCAAACCAGAAAAATGTAGTGTGGTAACAATAAAAGCCAAGGGAAGCTACATCTTTGCACCAGCATGACACAGTTTGCACCTGTTTTTAAACTGTGCAGCAACTGTTAATGATGTTCAAACTCAGTTACTATTTGTTTGATTATCCAGTGTTTGTATGGCCTCATCTTCCACTTTTGGAATGTAAATATGTATTGTGACGTCACGAGAGGCTACACAGCTTTCAGCGGGATTGCTCAAGTAGTGCAAGGAGACAAGGTTCAAACAAAACAAGGATTTTATTATAGGTCTTGGGAAATTAACGAAAATATAACAAAATTCTGTTCTCTTGTGGCTCTTTAAGGGTTAACAGTTCAGGGATGTCTCTTCCACATCCAAAATCATAATTCTCACTCGCTCAGATAACTTTTCCCCAGCCTTACTGTAGTCCACGTTGCAGCTAGTGGCCAACCCAGCAAAAAGTCCTTCCAAATGTCTCTCACGTATTTCCACAGGTGCATATATCCAAAGGTGAGTATTTCCCAAAGGTAAGTATCTCCAAATCCTTATATTCCTCATGGAAGTGGACGTGCAGCACTCTTGTCCTCCAGAGAGCCCAGGTTGGAGACTGTGTCTCTTCCCCTCCCAAACCTTCAGCTCATCAGCTCCTCATTTGTTTCAGCTGCGTGGGAAGATTGGCCATAGAGGGGTGGAGTTCCCGACCATACCAGCAGATGGAGCCATAGCTGTCTGGGTTTGCAGCCACCTCAGGGGGATGTAACGTCCCTCCAGGACACAGCCTCTCGTGACATCACACATCCCCCTCCTCGGGACCGACGTCCTCGTCGGGGTAAAGGCAGCGAAGAAGGCATCACGCCGGGAGAGGGCGTCCGCATTGCCGTGGTGCTTGCCAGACTGCTCTCTCTTCAACTCCTCCAACTCTAGGACCAGGGACTCAGCCTCCTGTTGTCTCTCCTTGAGTTTCTTACTGAACGCATCAGCCTTGGTTTTAGCAGAGTTTAGCTTCTGTTGAGCAGCTTTCAGTTCCTTCTCTCTCTCTGCCTCCGCATTCTTCATCTTGTTCTCCAACACCTTGTACTTCTCCTCTGCCTTCTTCTGGACCTCCTTACTACTGCGCAGGGTCTCCTCACACTCCTCGATGGTCCTGCGCAGCCTCTCCAGCTCCTCCTGTTGCTTAGGGAAGAAGCTCTGTTGGAGTTTAGCCTGGAGGATATCTAACTCTTCTGTCTTCATGTCTAACTGTTGCTTTAACAAACGATACCTCTCAGCGGTCCCCTTCAGACCAGACAGTTCTTTGTCCAGATTCTGTAGCTCCGTCTCTGTGTCGGTCTGGGCACCTGCCATCCCTATCAGAGCCCGGGCGGGAGTGAGTAACTCGGAGGATTGCACCGGAGCCTTCCCAGGATGAGTCTTGCCTCTCCGTTTCCGAGGTACTCGGGTTATCCTCTCCTGAGACTCTCTCCAGAGTGGGTAAAAGGCTGGGCAGTCTCGTCCAATTAGGACAGGGACGGGGAGGGAATCAACCACCCCCGCCGTCGTGTGTATGGTTCCCCGTGTGCTGGTCATTGTAAGTTCAGTAATGGGGTATTCTCTGGTGTCCCCATGGACACAGGAAACTGGGAGGACTTTCCCCGGGGTCAGACACGTTGGGCCCACCAAATCCTTACGCACCAGGGTGGCCCGGCTACCAGAATCCAGTAAGGCCTCCACATCATGGTGATTCACAGTTACCGGGCAGGTGGGGTCGATCGGGGCCGCCATCTACGACTCCCAAGAGCGAGGCAAAACGGTGTGTGGGTGCTGAGCTGGAGGACTCCGCAGTGGGCATAGGTTCATCGGCTGGTTTCCCACACAGCCAGGAGATATGTCCCATCTCCCCACACCGGTAACACTGTCGAAGTTTCCCCCTCCTGGTGTACTCTTCTTGGACCCGCCTGGTTTCTGGCTCCCCCTGGAGCCGGGATAAGTCCTGACGTGGCTGGGTTCGAGACCTTGGGGTCCTTTGGACGGGTTCTTCCCATTTGTGGTGGGGCCGCCCTCCTGGGGTCTTTTCGGGAAGCATTCAGCATCTCCGCTGTGGCCTGGTACTTTTCCACAGCTTCCACGGTCAGATCAGCCGTGGTCAAGGCCTGTTGACTGATGAACCGTTTTGCCTCATAAGGCAGGGGCGCGTAGGTAACGATCCACCACAACGGCCTCCACCACCGCCGCTGCTGTATTCCTCTGCGGATCCAGCCATTTCCTTGCGATTCGGACAAGTTCATGCATCTGCGCCCGAGGAGGTTGGTCTGGTTGGAAGGTCCAGCTGTGAAAGCGCTGGGCCATACCAAACTTTGTGAGTCCATATCTGCTGAGGATCTCAGACTTCAGGGCATCATAGTCAGTAACCTGGTCAGGGCCCAGGTCCCGGACAGCATTCAGCGATTCCCCGGTTAGAAAGGGGGCTAACAGACCAACCCACTGTTGCTTGGGCCAGGCTTCCCTAGTGGCCGTGGCCTCAAATGCATGCAGGTATGCCTCAATGTCATCGGTAGCTCCCATCTTAGATATAAAGTCACTTGCCTTTATTGGGCGGGTATTTTGGACCACCCTCTGTCTCTGCAACTGCAATTCCTCTGCCTTCAGAAGGTTGGCTTTCTTTTGCTCCTCCAAGAGAGCCACGTTTGCTTGCATCTGGGCTTGCTGGCCAGCAACAAGGGCTTTCAATATGTCCTCCATTTCAGTCGGCGGGGAGCCTACGGCCAACTTGGAAAACTGGGTGATCAAACCTTCGGTATCCTCCTCTGACATGCACTATTAACGCTTGAGCGTGCCCGTATTCTCCACCATCTGTGACGTCACGAGAGGCTACACAGCTTTCAGCGGGATTGCTCAAGTAGTGCAAGGAGACAAGGTTCAAACAAAACAAGGATTTTATTATAGGTCTTGGGAAATTAACGAAAATATAACAAAATTCTGTTCTCTTGTGGCTCTTTAAGGGTTAACAGTTCAGGGATGTCTCTTCCACATCCAAAATCATAATTCTCACTCGCTCAGATAACTTTTCCCCAGCCTTACTGTAGTCCACGTTGCAGCTAGTGGCCAACCCAGCAAAAAGTCCTTCCAAATGTCTCTCACGTATTTCCACAGGTGCATATATCCAAAGGTGAGTATTTCCCAAAGGTAAGTATCTCCAAATCCTTATATTCCTCATGGAAGTGGACGTGCAGCACTCTTGTCCTCCAGAGAGCCCAGGTTGGAGACTGTGTCTCTTCCCCTCCCAAACCTTCAGCTCATCAGCTCCTCATTTGTTTCAGCTGCGTGGGAAGATTGGCCATAGAGGGGTGGAGTTCCCGACCATACCAGCAGATGGAGCCATAGCTGTCTGGGTTTGCAGCCACCTCAGGGGGATGTAACGTCCCTCCAGGACACAGCCTCTCGTGACATCACAGTATATTTTTTGTCATTTTTTCCCTAACCTTTGTAAGTGGGAGCATCCATGGTATCAATAGAAAATGTTCATTTCCAGGTCACATACTAAAATAAGTAGTCAGCTGGTCACTGTTTTTGTAGACAAGATGCAGCTCCTTACCGTACAATGAGAACCAGAGGTCATCTGAACACAGTGAATGTCAGTCTCTAGAAGACGAGAGAGACAGCCACAAGCAGGACACTGGATCTGGTCATGGCACACATGAACGGCCAATCACATTGATGTTTTTTGTGATGCCACAGAACTAGGGCTGTGGCGGTCACGACATTTCGTCAGCAGGTGATTGTCAAGCAAATAACTGTCTGCCTCACAGTAATTGACGTTAATTAACAAACACATTTATCATCTCCTGGCTTCCACACATGCAGACCTATGGAACATCTACATTTTAAAAAGTATAATAAATCCATGTAATATAGCCTACACCTTCACAATAAATCCATTATTTATTTTAGACAGGTCTAAAGAAGCATAATATGAAGAAAATGTAGTCTATTTCAGAAGAACAGAATAGCATACTCTGAGTTGTCCTTATGTTAGGTCCTAATCTGGATATGCCAAATGGCTGTGGGCTACACTAGTTCATTTAGCAGACAGGATTTGTTTAGAATTCTGTGGCATTATTTTATATTATTTTATAGTATGAAGAATACAATTGAACAAAGCTGAATAAAATAGAAAGGATATTTTCTCCAAACGATTTGAGGGAGTGTGCACATGCGGCTATTCTGTGTTGAGCGGTTAACAAAGAAATAGGTACTTCTATATGCTTAATTTAGAGTTATTAATGTAACTTTAGTTGTTCTACAAACGTTGGGCTATATGTTTTGATTTTTAATACATTGTAAGGCTGCATGATGCGACTCTAATGATGATTTGAAAAAAGTTGCTTGAAAAGCATGAGCTCTGCTTAGTTTTTGCGAAGAAAAAATCCATGCCTTTTGCGGCCAGTGTCCGTTGTGCCCTTGGCCCGGAGTGCTGCGTTGTGCCCTTCTCCCTGAGTGCTGCGCACTCCGAAGCACCTCTCACTCACATGGTTCTCCATCACGTGATCAGGTCTTTCTCACAGGCTACAAGTGAAGACAGACACATCCGGGACGCAACTGTGTGCATCCTTATCCAATTCCAAGGTGCATATTGAAGTTATTGGAAGAACTGTCCACATTTACTATTCGTCAGTCAACAAGATGAGTAGGCCTAACGAACAGAAAAAGCACTAGCCTATGTCAATCTACTATCCCCCATAGTACAAAAGTTGACCTATTCTATTCTGTGCAATAAATACATTTTCCAAACATAGTCTGGGACAGTTGTGGGATGCGATATATCCCAAATTAATACAACCACTAGCATCAAAAAATACTTTTTTACGCAACGTGGCTGACACAACAGATCAGAACGTTTAGCTTTAAATGTTGATAAACTATTAGGCTATATCTTCACATTATAAGCACAGCAATACACACATGGCAGTATGCTATAAGCACGAATGTTCCATTAGCGGGAAAACACCTTTATCAAAAGTGACCACAAATGCGATTATGCATGTAATGCTTTTATTATAAAGGTGCATTTTTATGGTGAAAATTATCTTCCCCAAACTTGAAACTCATTTGCTTCTTATGTATGCCAGTTAGGCTCTACACCCCTTGTAAAGCGGATCAATGTGCTTAATTTTAAGAAATTATTTGGCAACTTTAGTTGTAATACAAACCTTATCAAAACATATAGGCCTATGGGCTAGGCTACATGAGGTGTACAACTATGATTAGAATGTAAAGATAAGCAATGTGCTTAATATTAGGAAAGTTGAGAAATAAATATAGTAGGCCTAGCCTATAGAAAGCTGATGGGATCATCCTCTTTTTAATAGAGGCCATCATTCTGTTTTCTCGTGCAATTGCATAGCCTATAGAAATGTTGCGCAACATGAGCTCATGGGCTCTCATTAAGTGTTTGATTAGATTTTCGATAACATTTGCATTGATGTCAGAGTGATTAGAGGGACAATAGAGTGCTGAGTACCAGGCAGTTAGCAAGTTTGGTAGGCTATTAATGACCATCAGCAGCATCAGAGCTTGGAGAAGCCTAATTACCGTGACTAAATGGTCTCGTGGAATTTGACTGCCTTCATGACTTGTGACCCTACGCAGAACCAAAATGTTCATAATTAAGGCTTTGCTAGGTTGGATTTATGAACTTTGTCCCTGCATGGAGGAATGACACCAGCACTGACCCAGATGCTGAAATTACACCCCACATTGTTAAGGCCACTTCAGCAGCCCAAAAGTCTGACTTGGAAAGAAACTGAGAGACCAAAATATAGAGGGAAATTTCCCTTAAGGGTGAGGTCTTTACATAACGCTAAATTCTGCAACGCTGTCAAGCAATAAAGTGCTGCTTAAGAAGTTGAACATGAGTGGGGAAAAGGCAATGAGTAATAGAATAGAATAGAATGAAACAGAATAGAATAGAACAGAGTAGAATAGAATATAATAGAATGAAGCAGAATTGAATAGAATGGAGCAGAATATAATTATGTTCTACTTCAGTAGTTGAACAATTTATGTGTTTTAGTTTTTATATGCCTATCAATGCTCCATACAGGCACTGGATATACCATACCATGTGTATTACTGGTGAATGAATATACAAATCAACTAAAAATACATATGTAAGCCTACACATGCTTGAACGCCGCAATTCCTCAAACACTTTTGTTTGCCTCTAAAAATTGCTTTCTGTTCCTTCATATAGGAAATCACTGTGGTTTGTTATAAAAAAGGAAAACCTCTGATTAAAAGTCTGTCACATAATGAAGGATGGCGGTTTCTCTTCTTGTTCAATTAGTATCATATGGTTATATCAACCAGTAGTTAGTGGCTTGAATAAGATGTCGTGTGGGCATGCTGTAAAACTCGGACCTCTAGAGGTTGTCTGGTTGTACTGCACATTTAAAGGAGTGTTGTCTTTATACAGTGGGGTCCAAAATTATTGACACCCTTGATAAAGATGAGCAAAGATTACAGTATAAAATAGTTAATTCAAATACTGAGCTATATTGTAGGGACATTTTCATTCTCTATTTTCTTGTCATCCAACAAATGTAAACGCCTGGAGTTTGCTAAACAGCATTGGCACTTGGATTGGAACCAGTGCTTTGGTCAGATGACATGAAAATAGAGCTCTTTGGCCACGCACACCAATGGTGGGTTTGGCGTTGAATTGAGAATGCATAAGCAGAAAATAACCCCATACCAACTGATGTTTTGGGGCTATTTTGCTTCCACTGGTCCTGGGGCTCTTTTTAAGGTCAACGACATCATGAACTTTACCAAGTACCAGGACATTTTAGCCAAAATACCTGGTTGCCTCTGCCAGGAGGCAGAAACTTGGCTGCAAGTGGATCTTCCAGCAAGACAATAACCCCAAGCACACGTCAACATCCACAAAGAAATGGTTAATTGGCCACAAAATCAACATTTTGGAATGGCCATCTCAGTCTCTGGACTTGAAACCCATAGAAAACCTGTGTTTGAATTGAAGAGGGCAGTCCATAAGCGCAGATGAAGGATATCAAGGATCTGGATGGATTCTGTATGGAGGAATGGTCTAAGATCCCCTCCCAATGTGTTTTCCAACTCATAAAACATTTTAGAAAACGCCTCATTGCCATTATCCTAGCAAGGTGAGGTATTGAAAGGTATTGAAAACAGGTATGTCAATAGTTTTGGCCACTACCTTTTCGAGAAAAAAAGTATTACTTGTTAAACAAAATCTCTTTCTCTGAACAATTGTATTGGCAGTGGTGTAAAGTACTTAAGTAAAAATACTTTAAAGTACTACTTAAGTAGTTGTTTTGGGTATCTGTACTTTACTATTTATATTTTTACAACTTTTACTTTTACTCCACTACATTCCTAAGGAAAATAATGTACTTTTTACTCCATTGATTTTCCCTGACACCCTAACTTTAGTATTTACTTGTTACATTTCGAATGCTTAGCAGGACAGGAAAATGGTCCAATTCACACACTTATCAAGAGAACACCCCTGGTCATCCCTACTGCATCTGATCTGGCGGACTCACTAAACACACATGCTTTGTTTGTAAATTATGTCTGAGTGTTGGAGTGTGCCCCTGGCTATCCGTAAAATAACAACAAAATTGTGCCGTCTGGTTTGCTTAATATAAGGAATGTGAAATGATTCATACTTTTACTTTTGATACTTAAGTATATTTAAAACCAAATACTTGTAGACTTTTATTCAAGTAGTATTTTACTGGGTGACTTTCACTTTTACTTGAGTCATTTTCTATTAAGGTATCTTTACTTTTACTCAAGTATTACAATTAGGGGTACTTTTTCCACCACTGTGTATTACAATAAAATAGTAGAATTTCCTAATTGTTTTAGCATACAGTTTAACTCAGTAATTGAATTATTTATTTTATACAGTCATTTTTGCTCATCTTTATCGAGGGTGTACATTTCGGCCCCCACTGTAGGTGTGAGAATTATTAGAGACATGTTCATATGTTTTTACAACAGTTAAGTATAACAGGTGTAACACAATTTTTCATGGGGTTTTTAAAGATATTTGTTTTTATTTTTTAAGCACGAACTCACACAAAAAAGTATTATGAAGCATAAATGTACAATGTTTAGCAAATGTTCAGCCTATACGCAACAATTATTTGAGAATTCAGGGTGTGCGTGTGTGTGTGTGCCAGTGTACATTTGCTGTTGCTTGTGGGTGTATGATACATGATTCCTCAACCAATCACAAACTCAAGATATTGTGAGGGCCATAACTATAAACTGAGTGTAAGTGTGTTCATGTACGGGTGAGAGAGAGAGAAGCAAGACAGAACAGTCTAAATTTCATACTTCTTGATCGTCCAGATCGTGAACCAACAGCAATGAGAAAGATGAAGACCTTGGCCATCCTTGTCCTCTGTGCTCTGGCATTTGTGTGCCACTCTATTGGAGGTAAGAGCAGAGATAGAGTGACAGCGTTAGTCAACGTTTTGCACCTGTGCAAAATGTGCAACTGTTTTTAGGATTTCAGCATCAATGGAATAAGGAAAATAATCAAAAATAACTAAACTTCATATAAATGTTAAAGAATAAATCAAAAACGTAAATATTTAAAAATGTTGTAGTTATGTTTTCAGATCGAGATAATTAATCATGTACAATACTGTTTCCTCTCTACACAGATTCCTCTACCGCCACTGCCTCAAAGGCTGCTAGTGAGAAGAGAGTGGGTAAGAGACATCAGTAGGATAATTGGTACCAGAATGGCAGTGACCTGATTGTGTGTACTGTATTGTTGATGACCAGTAGTAGATGCGCTGAACATGGTTATTCTAAGTGCAGTGTGATTACACTTGTTTATATTTCTCTTGTTTCAAAAAGTGAATATATTCTATGACCTTACAGGTGTGTTTGTTAAGAAGGACCTGGCCTCCACTTTGGTGAGACAGAAGAGAGCCGGCACTGCCCTTGCAGACTTGTCCCTGACTCAGCTGGAGAGGTACAGTACTGTTCTGTTGTCCCCTGTCTGTCATCTGATAGCCTGGCACACAGGGTTGTGTTTCTACAATGTGTCGAAAGCGTTCCACAAGGATGCTGGCCCATGTTGACTCCAATGCTTCCCACAGTTGTGTGAAGTTGGCTGGATGTAATTTGGGTGGAGGACCATTCTTAATACACACGGGAAACTGTTGAGCGTGAAAAACCTAGCAGTGTTGCCGTTCTTGACAGAAACCAGTACGCCTGGCACCTACTACCATACCCCGTTCAAAGGCACTTAAATATTTTGTCTTGCCCATTCACCCTCTGAATGGCACAGATACACAATCCATGTCTCAATTGTCTCAAGGCTTAAAAATCATTATTTAACCTGTCTCCTCCCTTTCATCTACACTGACTGAAGTGGATTTAACAAATGAAATCAATAAGGGATCATAGCTCTCACCTGGATTCTCCCTGGTCAGTCTATATCATGGAAAGAGCAGGTGTTGTTAATGTTTTGTACACTCAGTGTATGTGTTTTGCTGTTAATCAATTTTGTATGGGAACAAGCATCCTTTCCACTTCATTTAAGATTCATTTAAGAGTAAATATGCTCAAATATTCTGGGAATTTCCTGTTGTTATCATGGAGTGAAATGTTATGTCTATAAGCCTATTTCTTCACACTGGATAATATCTTGATTTTCATCTATGTTCTTTTTTTCTTCCCCCATTTCTTATTTCACCTCTTCCTCTTATTTTATGGAAACTGCGCAACCCTTTCATTCCCAGTCTGAGGGAAGTGTGTGAGCTTAACTACTGGTGTGAGAACATGATGGACACAGCTGGGATCATTGCTGCCTACACCGAATACTATGGACCAATCCCATACTAGATGTCAACCCACTCCACCAACCAACTTCCATTCTGCAAGGCTTTTTGGAGAGAAATTGTTGTAATGTTTTGAGGATGTAACTTCTGAATAAATCTTTTAAAATGTAGTATAAATTGATACGGTGATAGAGGGAGAGAGAGAGAGCGAGAGAGATAGAGAGAGGACAATGAGAAGTTATCAAGAGAACTGTTGATGCATTTGGTAATATTCTGTAGTGTAGTATGGACGATAAAGATATCAAAACATAATGTGTCTTTCGTATAATTATTTCACATTACATAACAATAAACTAACAATGTTATAACATGGTACATCGTATGAGTTCTGTAATTTCATAAAGGGAACAAATGAGAAACATATTAGGCTACACACTAATGGAGACCTGAAGAAATGACCTCTGTGGTATCAAAGGCTGGTAAAGACTTTGATACAAAAATAGTGGAGCAACCATAGTGGAGCAAAAAGTTCCATTTGCATGAAATTACTGACTTTGTTTACAAATATTGAAAGAGAAAAAAGTTACATGTACAGATCTTCAGCACCTTCATGAATATAAAAAAATCAATGACAGCTGAACACATTTCTACCTGGCATTTGATCCTGTATGAACAAACATATCTATCTACCTGTGGTGCCTCTGTTGATACAAAGGCAAGTGCAATTGCATAAATGATCCCAAGGCTGGGGTATTTAACTTGGTCATCATTGCCAAAATGCCAATAATGTTCGTATTTATGTAAGGTCATCTTGCCAAACAATTTGTGTAACCTGGTAAGCAATGAAGGCCATACTACCCACCAAAAAAATGCACATACATTTAGGCCTAATAATAAAATGCAAAAGGCACTCACCTGCAAGAGACACTTGGGTGAAGTGTAGGCTATTCGTAACAGTAGCCGTAGAAAAGGTAGCAGGTTCACCCAAAACTTGAGACATAAAGCAAAGACTTGAAGAGTGCAAAACTGAAGTCTACTAGGTCAGCCACTGGGGGGTTGAGCGTATTTAGTTTGACGTTTTTTTGGAGTTTCCGGTTTATCTCGCATGAGGCTTCCGCCCTAGCTCGCGGCAATCAAAACATGGCGGACTGCATCAATTAGCCAAAAAGCGTTTCATGTCAATGTGATCTAAAGAGGGTATACATTATTTTGATACAGACAACGACATTTATAGTTGACCATTTACCCGATTGGAAAGTAATAGAGGGGAAAAGCCACACTGCCCACAGTTTTCACGTGGATAAAGGTAGAGTAAATTCAAGTGAGCTTTTTCGTTACCTGTTCAACGAGCTAGCTGACTGGATAATTTAGCTAGCTAGCTAGCTAACGTAATGCTGATGTGAAACCTGCAAACTTTTGGTGATATCTACCGGTGGTTACAAAATTTGCTAGCTAGCTAACTAAGATTTCAGCAAATTAATATTGGCGAGTATTTGCATTAGCTATAGCTAGCTAACATTAGAACTGGTGCAGATTTGCTAACTAAGTTAGCTAACGTTTGTTGTTAGTTTAGACTAGTTGACGTTTACTTCTGACTAGCTGCGATTCAACCAAGAATTGTCTTCTGACATTGTGCTGGGAGACGTACTTGTATGTACAAGTTGTACAAGTATGTTTTCCAGCACAATGTCAAAAGGTAATTAATTATTGGTTGAATCGCAGCAAGGGAGTGAACGTTATTTATAATAAGGGTTACATGGAGAAAATCGTTCCCCTGAAATGAAAATGGATGGCCCTCCCTAGAGCAAAATATATTTTACCTATACCCTCCCTGAACGCTTGAAATAAAACGAGTGACCCTCCCCTATACCCAAAATAATAAATTAATAAAACAAAGTGGATAGCAGAGAACATGTCTACCGTTTACCCTCACTTCTTGGACAGAAACTGTTCCTTGTCCTGTTTAGTATTACTTGGCAACGCAGGAATATTGATAGTGCACAGGGCTGCAGGCCAGAAGGTTGTGGGTTCGCAGACCACCGTGGACAAGAGTAGGGGTGGAAAGATCTCATTTATAGTAAAAGCATTGCATGATTCCATCATCGTATTTGCAGGGCCAAGAAAAAAACTGGCCTTATGTAAACATTTCATGCAATTCTACTGTAATTTTCCATATTAGCAGAATCTTTCCTTTTTATACCACACAAATTGCCGAAATTACAGGCTGAATGAACAGAGAGATAGGCATGTGTGTTCATCTTATTTCTCCAATGCCAAATCAGTGTGTTTTGTTTGCAATGAAACTGTCCCTGTTTGCAAATAATAAATCTGAGACCTCATTAGGAATCTGAGCATGGTGTTTTCAAAAGTTAGGCCTACCTTTCCACCCCAGACAGAGTAGGCCTACTGACGCAGAAAAATGGAAGCTTTAACTGCTCGCTACTCTTCTTCCTGTGGCTTAACCCAACGAGAGAAGGTCACAAGTGTTTACCTAAAAGCTGTCTGGGTTTAAACATATATTGTACAGAAAGTGAATAACTTAATCAATTGATAGTGACAGAATTGGATTACTTCCCAAGCAAAGTAAATTTTTTGTCTCCTTTATGCTCTAAACAATGATATCCCCATATGCATCGGAGTCACGTCTTTCCCGGGTATTTTACAACTTGTTTGTAGCCGAAAGAATCGTGGACCAAAGCGCTGTTATAGATCACTTTAATAATCAGATCCCTTTTATTTTCTTCAAAATCTTAAGCTAACAAAAGGGTAGGCCTGTGCTTTTTGCCCTTTTCATTAATAAAAAGTAGGCCTATGGCATACCCTCTCATACCTCCCTCAATTCGAGTCTTGGTTTTAACTTAGCCTACCTCCGTGTCAGTGAAGGGCTGTTATTTAAAGAGTGCATTGTGGATGGAGGAATTGACCAACAAATCTATTGATATAGCAGCCTATAGCCTAATTTAGTCTCTCAAACAGGTAGGCCTACCTCTTATTTCTTAAATAGGAAGAAATAGGCTCCAACGCAAAGCCCTCTTGTTGTTAGAAAACTAATTAAAATGAAGACGGTTTAAATGAATTATGCCTACTCAAATTTGCCTACTTTCAGCACCATGAGCTGTCCATTTCCGATTGATTGTGCTGCTGCTTCAAGTTTCAGCACCACAATGTAAGTTACTGGAATCTGGCTTATTGTGAGGTCAATAACTCTGATAAATAGGCCTACATCATGGGCAAGAAACATATTGTTTTTAATCAAATCAATTATAGTAGTAGCAAGCTATCAAAGTTGTCCTCCTTCTCATCTTCGCGTTCTCCTTCTCAAACTGAACAGAACATAAGCTGTAGCAGTGTTTCCCAACCCTGGTCCTCTTGTACTCCCAACAGTACACAGTTTCATTGTAGGCCCTTGACAAACACACCTCATTAACTCATTGAGGGCTCGATGATTAGTTGACAAGTTGAATCAGGTGTGCTTGGTCAGGGTTACAATACAAATGTGTACGGTTGGGGTTACTCGAGGACTAGGGTTGGGAAACACTGGGCTATAGGCTAGTCCATGCGCAAGAGAGTGCATTTTTTTGGACTATGCCTAATAAAAAATAGGAAGAAGCCTTTGACTCTCCTCCTGAACTGCCACTGTAGGCCTACACAGCACAGCCATTGGTTAGGAAGCACACAAAAACGTTTTTGATCAGCAAGAGCAGGCTGGGGCTCAGGGTTGGAATATCCATTGCAGTGTGTAAGGCAGCCTAGTTTTATTTAAGGCCTTGTAAGTCAGCATTTCACGGTAAGGTCTACACGTGTTGTGTTTGGTGCACGTGACAAATACAATTTGATTTGATTTGACCATCCCAGCGGCTATCTTAGAAATATAACTTTGCTCTGTGCTTCGCTGAGCATGCACTTCATAGCCTGTATACTATGGATACTTTGATTGAGACCACACTAAATAGCCTATGGGCTCCACAGGAGGCTGGTGAGGGGAGGACAGCTCATAATAATGGCTGGAACGGAGCAACCATGTGAAACCATGTGTTGGATGTATTTGATACCATTCCGCTCTAGCTATTTACCACAAGCCCGTCCTCCCCAATTAAGGTGCCACCAACCTCCTGTGATAGGCACACTTGATATTGTGCGCCCAGCAGAGAATCAGAGATGGAAAATGATGAGGGGTGGCATCAGGCACACATCGATATATAGCCTAATAAGCAACTATTTCTAAAACACTGAGGAATATAGACATTTCATCATTTACAAATTACATGACCCTCCCCTAGACTAGATTTTAAAAACTTCTGACTTGCCCTCGGTGCAATCAATGTAATGTCGTGTTTGGTGCCTCTAGTCTAAAGTAATCTAAATGTTTATCTGGCTCCTTCGTGTTGCTCAGTAAGCTTTTTGACAGTTAGTAACATGCTGTATAATATTGCAGGAAAAGATCCTGCATTACTTGGTTTGGAAATCCAAATTCATCGTTGTGGTTGTGTTGAATAGATGACTTTTTCTCCTGACTCCAATAACTTGATACTGTATCTTCCCTGGCAGGGTGAAGGAGACGCACCATCACCATGGGGCGACGTTCGACCTCCTCCACCAAGAGTGGGAAGTTCATGAACCCCACCGACCAGGCCAGTAAGTAGTCATACCCTTTCCGTCATCATGTGACTGCTCACATCATACGTTCACCTCAAACTTGAGCATGAACACATCAGTGCACATTGTTACTTAAGCTTCAGGGGATCCCATGTCTGTGAAATGAAAAGCACTTCAGTGTCTCTTATTGAGCTCGGCAGCACTATGAACAATAGTAAATGCATCAACGTACAGGAGCTGTCAGGTAACAGGTTCTACATAAAACGTAATGCGGTGCCTTTTCCTCCTCAGGGAAGGAGGCCAGGAAACGGGAGCTGAAGAAGGTAAGACCTTGGCTGACAAGTTGAATGTCAATGACAGGTTGACTTTGTATTCTGTGTAGAAAACTCACTGTGCTCTTCTTTGCTGCGCCACAGAACAAGAAGCAGAGGATGATGGTGAGAACAGCTGTGCTGAAGATGAAGGACCCCCGACAGATCATCAAAGACATGGAGAAGCTGGATGAAATGGGTGAGCCATTGGAAATGGGTTTTAAACAAGGTTGTGTGTTTGTTTTTTGTCTTCCAAAATGATCTTGCTAATCATTTTCTTTTCTCCTGTTCACGTCCGTTCTCTCTACCTGTCTTTTCCTGTGCCAGAGTTCAACCCTGTGCAGCAGCCGCTGCTGAATGAGAAGGTGCTGAGGGACAAGAGGAAGAAGCTACGGGAGACGTTTGAGCGCATCGTACGTTTGTACGAAAGAGAGAACCCAGACACTTACAAGGAGCTACGCAAACTGGAGCTGGACTATGAGAGCAATCGCGGCAAGCTGTCACTCTACTTCGACTCAGTCAAGGTGTGTATGCTATGCTGATGAGCATGTATGAAGCGCACAGATAAACAGAGCGGGGCTGAGATCATGTCATTATTGTCCCTGTTGTTCACTACTCACTCTTTCTCTTCCACACTCTGTCAACTAGAATGCTGAACTGGTGGAGGTGGATAGCATCCCACTCCCAGAGATGCCCCACGCCCCCTCCAGCATCCTGATCCAGGACATCCCCCTGCCCGGGGCCCAGCCTCCCTCCATCCTGAAGAAGGGCTCGTCGTTTAGGTGGGCAGTCCCCTGAATTTACAGTGCTGTCTCAGTATCATTCCAATGGACCATACCGCAACCCTAGCAGCTGCTCTGTAAACACTTCTCTCTCTCTTAGTAAGGGGATCAGTGCCCCCATGTCTGCAGCGGTAGCAGGCGTCCCTCGGTTACCCCCTGGCAGGAAACCCCCAGGTCCCCCACCTGGCCCCCCACCGCCTCAGGTCCTGGCGCTGTACGCATCACGCAGGGCCCAGTTCGCAGCAGACGCAGGTACTGCACACACACCTCACTACTGCATGTTTGTACATGGGATCAGGAGGAATAAAGATGCTTCATCCAAATCCACCTTTCTCTCTGCCTACAACCAGATCCATCCAACCAGGCCTCTGACATGGAGAAAGCCATGGACGCTATGCTGATGGGAGGAGAGAGGGACAGTGGGAGCGAGAGCGATGGAGAAGGGGACGATGGAGAGGAAGACGACAGCGACTCTGAAGAGGACAGTGAAGGAGAGAGGGATGAAGGAGGAGAGGTTGACAAGAGGATGATGGTGGACCGACAGGATGAGGGCAGAGAGGAGGACAGAGGGGACAGACATGCAGGTGAGAGGCAGAGCCTTGTCTGCGTATGTGCTTGCTTGATCACCCCAAGTGTGTTGGATTCTGTCTTCAAGTCTGGGCACTGCTTGGTGTTGGAGTTTAAAGAATGATAACACAGACATGGCGTTTTACATGAGATTATGTGATATGTTTTGCAGGACGCAGTGTGCGGTTTGCAGACATGCCCCCCTCAGCACCCAGGGAGAAGAGCAAGAAGAAGAGGATTGTGAAGAAGAAAAAGGCCATCACTCCTCTGCAGGCTATGATGCTTAGGATGGCAGGTACTGTATGTCCTTCAGTCTGCACACAACACCACTACCACACTTAGCAGGACTTGTGATGCAGATGAATGATTGGATTGTTGACACTATTTTGGAGAATGACGTAATTTAAAGAGGTTTGTATTCGCCGGAGGATGATTTCTCCATGGGAACTAGATTACACTTTCTTCCTTCATCCCTTTCTCACTCATCCCCTTTTATTATTTGTCTACAGGGCAGTCCATCCCTGAAGATGAAGAGGAGGAAGAGGAAGTTGAGGAGGAGTATACTGACTCTGACAACTCAGACATCGAGGATAGGGGACCACCAGGCGACCAACCAATCTCATCTTATACCCAATCAGCGCATGCCTCCACCCTCTGGACCAATGGGAGGACAGCAACCTACTCTACACATGCAGGGTCCACCAGGAACAGGGCCTCCACCGTTGGGACCACCCCCAGCTCCTCCAATGAGGCCTCCTGGTCCGCCCTCTGGCCTGCCTCCGGTCCTCCACCTGGTTCGTTGGTTTTATGTGTATTAATGATTGGAGTACAGTGTCATCTTGTGTGACGTTGCTTCATTACTATCAAATGACTAAAACAATGCTCTATGATGTGATATGTCATATGATATGTCTTGTTTGTCATCCTTAGGTGCTCCTCCGTTTTTGAGGCCGCCTGGTATGCTAGGTGGTCCAAGGGGGCCGATGCCCCGGCTACTGCCCCCTGGACCCCCACCAGGTCGTCCCCCTGGCCCTCCCCCAGGCCCCCCTCCAGGTCTCCCTCCTGGTCCTCCACCCAGGGGACCCCCACCCAGACTGCCTCCCCCAGCACCCCCAGGTATGTGTGGATGCGTGTATGTATTTTTGTGCCTTTTATTGAAATTTCATATGACTTTATCCCTTCTCAAACATTGTCAAAACATACATCTGTTTTAAACATAACTACAGTTCAGCAGTACCCAAAGTTAACAGCAATTAAAATAGCTGAGATCTATATGTCGGCATGGCACATACTTCAAGCTAAAATACATGTACAAATTATTTTGGCCAGCAAAGCATGGGAAGAAAGTAGGATTTCCCCCCACTCTAATCTCCTCTCTTCTCCCTTTCTGTAGGCATCCCCCCTCCCCCAAGAGCTGGTCACCCACGCCAACTTGCCCCTCCCCTCTCTCTTTTCCCCCCGCCGCTTAACTCCAACGTCCTCAGCGCTCCCCCCAGCATCGTCCACCGCCAGAAACCCGGCTCCAACCCAGATGGCTCCCAGAGCAACCCCAATGCCTCCATGCTGCCCCCTCCCTCCATGCCTATGTCCATGCGCCCAGGGATGCAGATGCCCCCTCCTCCCGGGGACAAGTGCCCCGCCATCGGGCGCAAACCACACCAGCCACCACCATGCACCAACCATCGAGAAGCGGGCCAACATCACCTCTGTCTCGGCCGGAGGCAGCAATCTGGCAGCAGGCCCGGGGAGTGGCGGAGCCACCATCTCAGCCAAACCCCAGATAATCAACCCCAAGACAGAGGTCACCCGCTTTGTGCCCACGGCGCTGAGGGTGCGCAGGGATAAAGGGGCCGGGAGCGGAGGAGGGCCTATGGAAAAGGGAAGAAGAAGAGAGGAAAGGTTGGGAGGCCAGAAGCAGCAGTCGATGGCTGCCCCCATGGGGTCGGCCAACCCTACTCAGATGGGCCCAGTCTCTCAGCCCAACATGAAGACCAAGGACCAGATGTATGAGGCCTTCATGAGGGAGATGGAGGGACTCCTCTAAGACTGGGGCTGCAGGGTGAAAAGGGAGGGAGCGTTGAGATGGAATGAACAGTAGGGGTCATGAAGAAAGTGATACCATCAAGCAGATGCTGTTCAGAAACACGTTGTTTTT
The DNA here is from genome assembly GCF_020615455.1 of Coregonus clupeaformis. Taxonomy (NCBI): domain Eukaryota; kingdom Metazoa; phylum Chordata; class Actinopteri; order Salmoniformes; family Salmonidae; genus Coregonus; species Coregonus clupeaformis. The sequence continues at coordinate 109,490 of NW_025535069.1, forward strand.
CTCAATGTTATTTTTTTTCTGGCAGACTAGAATTACCTCCCTACCGACTTACTGTACATGGCTATGATAATTTGGCTCAATCTTTGTGAAAAAGCTAGTGTTTTTTTATGACTGTCAAATGTTTATTTTATTGTTGAACTGAGAAATGTGTTGGATTTCAAAGAAAGTTTTGTCAGGTGTTTGTAGGAAAATCCAAATGAGTGTGCATATGCTTGTCTGAAATGGTTAGACCTGCAACTAAATAAATACTAAACTCAATTAACCTTTCTTTGAGTCCAATATTTTTTTAAACTATCTTTTCATAACTCAGACCTCAAACAATACAAATTAATAAACCACTGTGATGAACGGGCTCGTTCAGCAGGATGCATTCAAGATGGAAGAAATAGGCTATGTAGAATAAGGAATCACATCAGCTCTATTCATGGCATTTCTATCTGCAACGTTTGACAACTGAATGTGGTCTAAACATTGCAATTAACTGAATGATTTATGAATTTAGCGGGGAACATCAAGTCCCAGAAATCATAGCATGAAATCTTATCAATTTCCGTACATGCGCACTTTAGCGTAGACCGCACGTTGGCAAACAAGCATGGCGGACGATTCGGAGAAAAGTGTCGAGATAAAAACAGATGAAGCAAAGGATGAAGCACTCGAAGATTCGAGTAGTGATGATGATAACAGTAACGTTAATGTCGCTGAAAATGATGAGCCAGTGAAGACCTTCAAGGATCTGGTGAGTAGCTAGCTAAATGGAAAGGATAGGTTAGCTTGCCAGCTTGGAAGCGAACTAGCTAGCTAACGTTAGTTAACAGCACATCAACAAACAAACCTACCACTGATAAGTTAGCAAGTTAACTGTCTTTCAACCACCAACATACGTTTTAAGGAGGTAGCAACCAACAGTCGTTACATGTAGATAGCTAGGGACAGCTGTGGGATGATGTGATGTCATTGACAGGCATGTAAAAATACATTTAAAAATGGGGCGGGCATTTAGCCATGCAATTTGTGTAACGTTAGATGTATTACATGCACTCCATTGTCTAACCCGTTTACATATTTCTGCTATGGCATGCATCTGTTTAATATAGGGTGTAACTGAAGTGCTGTGTGAAGCCTGTGAACAGTTGGGATGGAAGACTCCTACAAAGATACAGGTAGAGGCCATACCTGTAGCCTTACAAGGTGAGTTCAGTTGGATGGAGGGGGTGAATGACATTGTTTGTGCATATATAAAACAGTTGGTAAAGACCTGTCCTCTAGGTGTAAGGTCCCATGTCAGTTTGTACACTCAACATGCACTTTCTTCTCTCCTATCTCAGGAAAGGATGTAATTGGTTTGGCAGAGACTGGCTCAGGGAAGACTGGGGCGTTTGCGCTGCCCATCCTGCAGTCACTCCTCGCTTCCGCTCAGAGGCTCCACACACTCATACTCACCCCCACCAGAGAGCTGGCTTTCCAGATCGCAGAGCAGTTTGAGGCCCTGGGCTCCAGCATCGGAGTCAAGTGTGGTACGTGGGCATGGGAAGGACCATCCGGGATGTCATGGGGTAGAAACATATTTGAAGGAACTCAAGTGTCGTGTGACTTTGTTGTATTAACTCACTTGTCTTTGTTTCTGTTTCAGCTGTTATAGTTGGAGGAATTGACATGATGTCCCAATCCCTAGTCCTGGCCAAGAAACCTCACATTGTCATTGGTGAGAAAATAACTTAATCCAACCTACCACTTCCAGTTGCATAATACGATACCATCTTTTAAGTGCATTCCTGGTTGATACTAACTAATGTGTATTCACCGTGTATGTCATAACAGCCACCCCCGGGCGGTTGATAGACCACTTAGAGAACACCAAAGGCTTCTCACTGCGAGCACTGAAGTTCCTGGTGATGGACGAGGCAGACCGGATTCTCAACATGGACTTTGAGACTGAGGTGGACAAGATCCTGAAGGTTATTCCCAGAGACAGACGCACGTTTCTCTTCTCTGCCACCATGACCAAAAAGGTACCCACATAATACTGCCTATTATATATTCCTTTTAGCTCTTCATTTGAGACGTGTTAGAGTATTCCTAACACCTGGCCTGTCACACTAACCCTTCTATGTCTTTGCCAAGGTTGCAAAGCTGCAGAGAGCAGCGCTGAAGGATCCAGTTAAATGTGCCGTTAACACCAAATACTCAACAGTAGAAAAACTGCAGCAGTACTACATCTTCATACCCTCCAAATACAAGGTACTTGAAATTGGATTAATGTTCTAATGGTATCAAGGTAATTTTTCTAGGAGAAGTCAGAAGCTGTGTATGGTTAGTGTTGGATTGTAAGTCAACTGTCTGTGTCTCCAGGATTGTTACCTGGTGTCCATTATCAATGAGCTGGCGGGGAACTCCTTCATGATCTTCTGCAGTACGTGTAACAACGCCCAGCGGGTGGCGCTGCTGCTCAGGAACCTGGGCATCACTGCCATCCCCCTACATGGGCAGATGAGTCAGGTAACCCCCCTTATCCAAACACACTACTGTCTACCAACATACTCACTCAAAATATCATACTCTAACTCTGGTGTGAGCTACACACTTTCAAATGTTATACACATCAGTGAAATCTGCATGTATGAAAGTAGAAATAATAAATGTCTTTCTCTCTTGGTCAGAACAAACGTCTGGGGTCGCTGAACAAGTTCAAGTCTAAGTCTCGCTCTGTGTTGCTGGCGACTGACGTGGCGTCAAGAGGACTGGACATTCCACATGTAGACTGTGTTATTAACTACGATATCCCAACTCACTCAAAGGTATCAGTCTTGCTTGTGTGGATGTTTCTCCCATGGTCTGTGCAGTCTCTCTCTCCAATGTTATCACAAATGAGGGACCCAACCAAGCAAGTTTAGTGGTGTTTTATCGTGTTTGTGTGTGTGTACTCTCAGGACTACATCCACAGAGTGGGGCGAACTGCCGAGCAGGACGGTCTGGAAAATCCATCACATTTGTCACACAGTAAGGGCCACCTTTATGCTCGCACTCAACCAATCTTATTGAAATTGGTTACTTCGTCCAAAGATTTTCTTCTGATTGACATATTGACCTCTCAGGTATGATGTGGAGCTGTTCCAGCGAATCGAAACTCTGATTGGCAAGAAGCTGCCTGCCTTCCCCACGCAGGAGGAGGAAGTGATGATGCTGGTGGAGAGAGTGAGCGAGGCACAGCGATTCGCCAGAATTGTGAGTCTTGTCTTTTCAGCAGTGTTGTCATCCATTGTAATAGCTCTAAAGTCAGTCACAATCACCTCTTTCCCTCTCAGGAAATGAAGGAACAAGGAGAGAAGAGGAAGAGGCCCAGAGGAGAAGAGGGGGATGACACCGAGCAGTCCAGCGGTGTGAGGAAGAAAGTAAGAGGAGGCGCTGGTAGTGGTGGTGGGGGAGGGAGAGGAGGTGGAGGAGGAAAAAACCGTGGCGGAGCAGCATGGAGGGGAGGACATTAAAGGTGCCAGTAGAATAACACAATAATGTACATATTGTCAGATACTATGTCATTTTCTCCTTGATATAAAACATCTATGATTATTAACGTATGCTGCTTTCTTTACAACCACCACATCATGGAGACAGGCTGTTTAATTATATGACTTGTTCAATTTCTTAATCAATTTGTAATAAAATGTTTATGTAAAATCAAGACCATGTTCAGTGAGTTGTGTTCACATTCACAATTTGATAATGTAGCTTGGTAAACATGAATGGAATCCTTGATAACATAACATCTTCATGAATTTGTATTAAATATTTAATTAAGTATTTTGAAAGTAGATTAGCAATGCAGGTGACATGAACAGGGTCGAACTATATTTTTGGAATAATGGCAAAAATAAACTTTAAACCAACAATGCCCTATAATTCCAGGAATATAATGGTACAAATAAGCCCCACCACTTTGGACACAAGAGGGGGTGTTGCATATCATGATATCTAACCAGTTACTCTGTGGCAGCTTATTGTAACATTTGAACCATGTAAAATATAACTCCATGCAAAACCTAAAGACCATACAAAACACTTTAAATCGATATCTTGTATCAAAAGCGTGTTAATGACTGAAGGAACAAATAAGTGCATTATTATTTCGAGCACTGAGCATAATGATTTAATTGAAAATAAATTAATTAGGATTTTTGTAAATTTTTTATGTTGAGGGTCAGGTTGGAGATGGTGTCAGGAACAGGTGGAACGATGGACCAGAAATGATTCCTCTGAAAATAGTTGGTTTGCTCTGGGGTCGATTTTAGCCAATAGGAGGCGAGGGGACTAAGACTGGAGCTTGAGAATCCAATTGTGTTTTAGCCGCAGTAGGTGAGTGCAGTGCGTAGACTTTCACAACTAGATATTATATTGACCTCGTGGCTTAAGAATAAAAAGGCATTTGTATATCATTAGACGTCTGTTTTTCAGAGGATATCAACGCTTTAGAAAATATAGCACGTAAAGCATCAGAGGAAGGCCCTCAAAATTGTCAAAGACTCCAGCCACCCTAGTCATAGACTGTTCTCTCTGCTACCGCACGGCAAGCGGTACCGGAGTGCCAAGTCTAGGTCCAAAAGACTTCTCAACAGCTTCTACCCACAAGCCATAAGACTCCTGAACAGCTAATCATGGCTACCCGGACTATTTGCACTGCCCCCCCACCCCATCCTTTTTACGCTGCTGCTACTCTGTTAAGTATTTATGCATAGTCACTTTAACTCTACCCACATGTACATATTACCTCAACTACCTCAACTAGCCGGTGCCCCCGCACATTGACTCTGCACCGTTACCCCCTGTATATATAGCCTCCCTACTGTCACTTTATTTTACTTCTGCTCTTTGTTTTTCTCAACACTTTTTTTTTTTTTTTTTTGTTGTTTTATTCTTACTTTTTTTGTTTAAAATAAACGCACTGTTGGTTAAGGGCTGTAAGTAAGCATTTCACTGTAATGTCTGCACTTGTTGTATTCGGCGCATGTGACCAATAAAATTTGATTTGATTTGATTTGATCACAATGAGCTATTGAATTCGGACGAGCTGATCTATTCGGTCAATATCTATGTCTGCACAACCCATCGTAGGCGGAGTAACAGCGGTCAGATCTGTTCGGTTGAGGGGCCCCACCGTAGGGGCAGTGTCTTTGGTGCATACCAAAGCCTAGATAGATGCCTGAATATCAATTGTGTTGTTGCATAAAGTGTTATTAAAGAGGGAGATCGGTCTATTCGTGTGAACAGTTGTCCTCGTTTCTTCACTCAAAGCACCAGGTAAATTACCAGCTCTTTTAGGAATAATTTTATTCTGCATGGTTACATTAGCAGCTTGAAGATTGTCGGACTGGATGGATTTAGGCTACATAGCGCAATGATGTCGCTATATTATGTTCAGGACTATTGATTACACAGATACGTTGAATTAAAATATGTTAAAGGAATATATTGCGTTATATTTATTGAAGATTTTAATTGAATGAAATTGAAATGATGACTTTAGAGATGTTGCTACACCAAAATTGACTCCCTTGACAAGTACAGCTCTCAGCATGATTTCAGATGGTTTCTGTTATTATTAAAGTGGTCGTAAATGTCAGATAACGTGCAGCTATGTGATATAGGTTGTTCATGGACCTGCTGATCTAATAAATACATGTTTATTGTCTATGTTGACTGTAATGTGTGGCAAGGTTGCGTGCCATTCACAACACGGTTACACCAGCGCACGAGATGGCTCTAGTCGAGTCAGCGTAAGACGCGCGTTATTAAACGAGTCAACAATGTAGCCAGCCTGTCAGGCAAATAAACAAAACAAACAATTGGTTCTGTTTGGCACTTATTTTATTTCGGACTAAATTTGTTCGACACGTTGAATACTCTACCTGAAGGTGAGGAATTGCTTTCCATGTTTGGCTGCAAACGTCTACTTGGATGAGGAACTTGTTCTGCTGTAAAAAGCAATGATGGTGTAGGCCTATTTTGGCGTGTACAGAAACAATGTAACAAACATCTGTGTCCTCTGTCCAGTAACTGATACAATGTGGCGTGAAACAATATAATTGACGGATACACAAGAAACACACTTTTGTCATACTGTTAGCTTTCAAAACGGTTAAAGTATAACCTCTGAGAAATAAAGAAATAATGAGGATGTTGGGTAACCTGTACTCTAACGTAGCAGGCGTAAAAAGAGTCCCTGCATTTAGCTTGAAAATACTGTATCCCTGAAAACCGGAAACATCGGCTTTCTGTCAAGCCCGCAGAGAGTGGGGAACCTGCGAGAATTCTGGGCTTCCAAGCTACAATTCGTTATCCATTGCTAGTGCAGTGCAGCAGAGTAGACTCATCTCATCCATTTTTGTAAGCCTGTCATATTATGTAACTCTGCCTCCCTTCAAGCCTATAGTAAAAGTTTTCCTTCCCGAAAATAGGATACAGGTGAGTAAAAATTGCCCCACCTAGGTTAGCCAGCAGATTCGACCAGCTTGCTTACAGCTGCACTAGGGTCAGACAGCATTCCTATATAGATTAAGACAGGGTTTCCCAAACTCGGTTCTGGGACCTCCGTTTTGCTTTAGCACTACACAGCTGATTCAAATATCCAACTCATCATCAAGCTTTGATTATTTGAATCAACTGTGTAGTGCTATGGCAAAAAAACTAAACGTGCACACGGGGGTGGCCCAGGACCAAGTTTGGGAAACCCTGGATTAAGACTCTGCGGAGCCAGTGCGAGATACGTCTCAGGAAATACACCTTCCAAAATGGCTGCTGTGGTTCTTCTACCTAGCATGAGGACGAAAAGGACAGTTTTCTGTAAAAACTAGCAGTAGTTCAATTTTCTCGTTGTAACAGTTGGGATAATGGGACAATTCTCGGAGTACAACGCATTTCTCATCCCTGGATTGAGGTATGTTTTCTGAGCCATATTCGTGCCGGCTCCACGGTGTCTTAATCTACACAGGAATGCTCTCCGACTCCAGTGCAGCTGTAAGCAATCGAGTCAGATCTGCTGGCTACACCTAGGCTTGAAAAGGGGGTAGCTTTATTGTCACAAAGGAATGCCACCTTGATAAGTGCCATGCCTGAGAGTGCTTAACATTTAATGACAAACATGTTGCTATACTGAGTCTCTGCCTGTCTCTGCCTCTTCCAGGTGGCACTCTTGCTCTGGTACCCCCAAAATGGCTCATCGAAGTGGGCAGGATGACCCGGAGCGGTACCTGTTTGTGGACCGCGCTGTGGTCTACAACCCGGCCACGCAGGCCGACTGGACAGCCAAGAAGGTGGTGTGGATCCCTTCAGAGCGCCATGGCTTTGAGGCGGCCAGCATCAAGGAGGAGCGGGGAGAGGAGGTGGTGGTGGAACTGTCAGAGAACGGCAAGAAGGCCATGGTCAATAAGGATGACATTCAGAAGATGAACCCGCCCAAGTTCAGTAAGGTGGAAGACATGGCCGAGCTCACCTGCCTGAACGAGGCCTCAGTGCTGCACAACCTCAAGGACCGCTACTACTCTGGCCTCATCTACGTGAGTGGTTGTGTTGTTGTACACTGTTAGAAAAAAGGGTTGCAAAAGGGTTCTTCAGCTGTCCCGATAGGATAACCCTTTTTGGTTCCAGGTAGAACCCTACGTGGAACCCAAAAGTGTTCTACCTGGAACCAAAAGGGTTATTCTATGGGGCCAGCCGAAGAACCCTTTTAGGTTCTAGATAGAACCTTTTTTGTATCGTGTATCGTTATTATACATCTATTCACCTAGAAAGCAGATTTAACCATATGCACACATAGTGGACACAACAGACATCGCTCAATATTTCAATATTTTTGCTGTTTTTCAGCAACACTGGTGATGCATACTTTGAATGAGACCCAGACCACTGAATCCCATGTATTGGTCTCTTGAGAATGTTGAGACACGGTTGTTTGAGATTTTTCATTCTGTGTCCCTAACCCACTCCTTGCCAAACACAACCCCTCACCTACCCCACACACACTGACACAGGCACTGATGGAGCGGAAAAGCAAATATGTTTTATACATTACTCCTTCAAACTCCCTGTGTCTGTCTGCTCTGCACACATCAAATCATAAAGGCAGCGGGTATAAAATATCCCCTGACCTGGCTCACCTACAGAACCTAACCTCTGGGGAACTCTGAGGAAACTGGGTCCGTGTCCGAATACCCATACTAGCGTACTACATACTTAAACTGCAAACTAATTTTGATGTTTGATCTAGTAGAATTCACTTGTCTCTTTCCGACTCACGTGTCTTGACAACAGCTGATAATCAGATACATTTACTCGCTGTACCATAATGAACGAATGGCGGGAGTCAACTCAATCACACATTAGATGACTCATTTAGAGTACTATTTTTGAAATTTCACATACTATAACACTTTCTTTTTTCACATGCTATTTACTACGCTAGTATGGGTGTTCGGATACGAACACTGTCTTGTGACTTGATTGAAGTTAGAAAACACACAAAGACTGATCATACTCTGTAACCATTTCCAGACTGTTCAGACCGACGGCAAGTTCTCTCTCTGTGTCTAGATCACCTGCCATCTTCTTTACTTTCACCTTTATAAGTGACATTTCTTCCATACAACACTGGCGGGTTCAGTTTGTTTGTACGACCCCATTCCTCGTGGTTGCCCTGTTTGATCTTTGAGCTGTCTGTGGGGTTCTCTCATCTCAATGGGGGTCCCTGGGTGTTAAAGCAAACACATTTGGCCCTGTGTGTGGACTGTGGAGTCCCAGGGCAGGGTGGCAGACTGAGAGAGGCGCTGGCCCACCTTCTCTCACTGCTGCTGCTGTGCTCTATGGCCCAGACTGGCTGCATTAGGTCTGGTTCATCTTTATGGTCGTGAGCCTTTGTCCTCTCACACATGAGCTGTCTGGAGAAAAGAGTTCCTACAATCCCAGAATTCCATTAGATGATAGTCAGTGTCAGTGATGTATATGATGTCCACGCTTTTAGGGAGTTTTTAAAGCTACCCCTTGCTGTTGGTAACCCATCAAGTTTTCCATTCTGTTGTCCTTAACTTTTCTTATCTAAGCACACATCTGAGTTTGCATTGGTTTAAATTGGGTGCTTTCACTGTGTGTTGTGTTATCTGCAGCAATGTTTCAGTGCAGATGGGTCTGGTTAATGATGTCCTATATACAGTGTATCGTCATGATCTTGACCCATTTAGTGACATGCATTCCAGGAATAGAATGTGGATTGGTTATCACCTGAGACACGGTGATGGGGATTCTGGAGGAACTGCCGTCTTTTTGATTTATCTTCTTTACCAGGCTTGATGACAAATTCCACTAGATAGTAGCTTGATGTTTCTCCATGTTTCTTGAAGGCTCTCTTTATCTGTGTGTTGCTGAATAATGGCCGTAGTGGAAATGAAACTATACTGAACAAGAATATAAATGCAACAATTTCAAAGATTTTACTGAGTTAAAGTTCATATAAGGAAATCCGTCAATTGAAATAAATAAATTAGGCCCTAATCTATGGATTTCACATGACTGGGAATACAGATATGCATCTGTTGGTCACAGATACCTTTAAAAAAAGGTAGGAGCGTGGATCAGAAAACCAGTCAGTATCGGATGTGACCACCATTTGCCTCATGCAGCGCGACACATCTCCTTCGCATAGATTTGATCAGGCTGTTGATTGTGGCCTGTGGAATGTTGTCCAACTCCTCTTCAATGGCTGAGCAAAGTTGCTGGATATTGGCGGGAACTGGAACACGCTGTCGTACACGTCGATTCAGAGCATCTCAAACATGCCCAATGGGTGACCTGTCTGGTGAGTATGCAGGCCATGGAAGAACTGGGACATTTTCAGCTTCCAGGAATTGTGTACAGATCCTTATGACATGGGGCCGTGCATTATCATGCTGAAACATGAGGTGATGGCGGCAGATGAATGGCACGATAATTGGCCTCAGGATCTTGTCACGGTATCTCTGTGCATTCAAATTGCCATCAATAAAATTAATTGTGTTCGTTGTCTGTAGCTTATGCCTGCCCATACCATAACCCCACCACCACCATGGGGCACTCTGTTCACAACGTTGACATCAGCAAACCGCTCGCCATATGCCCGGTACAGTTGAAACCGGTTTGTGCAGAAATTCTTCGGTTGTGCAAACCCACAGTTTCATCAGCTGTCTGGGTGGCTGGTCTCAGCTGATCCCGCAGGTGAAGAAGTCAGATGTGGAGGTCCTGGGCTGGTGTGGTTACACGTGGTCTCCGGTTGTGAGGCCATTTGGACGTACTGCCAAATTCTCTAAAATGACGTTGGAGGCGGCTTATGGTAGAGGAATTAAAATAAAATTATCTGGCAACAGCTCTGGTGGACATTCCTGCAGTTAGCGTGCCAATTGCATGCTCCCTCAAAACTTGAGACATCTGTGGCATTGTGTTGTGTGACAAAACTGCACATTTTAGAGTGACCTTTTATTGTTCCCATCACAATGTGCACCTGTGTAATGATCATGCTGTTTAATCAGCTTCTTGATATGCCACACCTGTCAGGTGGATGGATTATCTTGACAAATGAGAAATGCTCACTAACAGGGATGTAAACAAACGTGTGCACAGAAATTTGAGAGGAACAAGGTTTTTGTGCGTATGGAACATTTCTGGGATCTTTTTATGTCAGCTCATAGAATTTGGGAAACCAACACTGTACATGTTGCGTTTATATTTTTGTTCTGTGGACATACAGTAGATGGAAGGAAGAGTTAGGTTGTGAGTGCGTGGTCAAGGTCACGTTTGTTATCTCAGAACACGAGCAAAGGTTTTCAAACTGAAATGGTAAGGAAGTGTCTGATCTGATATTTCCAGACAGATAACCGACCATCATGTTTAGAAAACATTCCCCCCAGGAGTTGCTAAATGGTTCCTTTGGTTTTGTGATTCTGCTGTTTAATTTGACTAGTTTGGTGATTGGTATTTTCATGGTTCAAAAGGTTTTTTATATCATGTTTTAATTTTCACTCTTGTAATAAATGAAGAACATGTTTTTGTCAGTGGGAGAGTGCCCCAGCCCAAGGAGGTGACCTCCCCCCACAGTGGGGCCTAACCCATCCCTAGCTGAGCTGTATGCTGCTGCCCCAGGCTTTGTGTGTCTGAGCTGGGGTTGGTGTGCAGAGGGAGCCCCCTGGGTAATGTGGCTCTGTGCGGTGTGGTCAGTCCCTCAGTGAGGCCCCAGTACAGCACGGTGGCGTAGCCTGTGGCTCCCTGCCCATCTGACGGATCCATGTGAAGTCAGTGAGTAACAGGCTAACCGGAACGCTAGCTAGCGATGCTACAACCAGGCCTTTGTGTCAGCATATAAGCCCCAGCTGTCAGAAAGCCTCAGCATTCTTTCATGTAAAAAAGCGTCTGTCTGTCTGTCTCCTGCCCACTTCATTGCCATGTGTCAGACTGTCCTGTCTCCTTTCCCACACTCACTCTCTAACTTACGATTTCTCTATTTTCTCTGTCCTAATGCTCTGCCCAATGCCCACAGCCTTGTTACTGCCCTTCTTTAGGTGTTTCAAATGTTTGAGTATTCAAACATTTTATAAATGTAATGCAGTCCTGGCTGTGCTTCTGTACTTGTGGAGGTCAGCTGCCTCTTGGTTGACAGGATGTAGGTGGTATCACTAATGGAAACCCCCCACTAATTAGCTCTCTTGTCATTCTTGTTTGGCAGATATGTTTCTTTATTGAGGTTAGAGAACAAGCTTTCACTCGCTATGTGCATGCATAAAAGGTACATTACCTCGCTCTCTCTCAAGAGTGGCATTGTGTTCAGGCCTCCCACATAGTCATATCTTGAGTGCTTTGTTGTTGTCATGGCATTGCCATTGCTCCATGGAGAACTCTTTTCTCTTTTGCATGCAAACAACTCAGGTGTTACCGTAAACTTGGCGCACACACACACACACACACACCACACACACACACACACACACACACACACACACACACACACACACACACACACCATGGATAACAAACCAGCACCAGGCTTTTCATTGATCATCATGCAGTTATCAGTGATTGTTTTTGAATTAAATTATCCAGAGAGAGTGAACAACAGTTTCTTTATTTGATAAAAAAGGTCTGAGTTTGCAGCTTTGTGTTTAAGCTGGTGGTTAAGGATTAAAAGCTATGTAACGTTAGTGCCTTGCATTTACAGTATATGCCAAAATTCCACTTAAGGCAAAGCTATCTTTCACTCAAGTTCACCAGGTATTATTCACATGATTATGCTAAAAGCCCATTGCATTATAAAATCAAGATAGTTGAACACCCTGCTATTGACTTGACACTCTTTTAGATTCATTAGCTCTGCGCAAGGAGTATTGATCATATTTCAAAGCATACTTTGAAGGGTTATTAGCTTTGTTATGAATATGCACTGTCAAGGGAATGGTCAAGGTCTTTCTCCACAGATCAATGGACTAGGCCGTCCTCACCTTGCTGCAGTAGGGGTGCTATAGATTCCAAATGGCAGATGCAGGCGACTGTTATGTCTGCTGTTGCCTGTGTGTTTCTCAGCTGTTACTAAGCCACTGCATCCCTCCCCGGATCCGATTTCACAGTGGAAATATCCCCTTCCCTGGTGCATGGAGAGCAGGCTAACCTGACCCACTCCCTCCAGCAGCAGGCCTGGCCTACCACTCTGTCCACAGCTGAAGAGGCTGCAGCTTCCAACCACCCTGGGGAGGGAAGGGGAGAGTGAATCAGATGTTGGTGAGAGGGAGAAAGAGAGGCCTCCTGAGTAGACTGGACTGCACAATGACCATTGGTAGCTGAATTTGTGACTGCCGACAAATTATACATCCGTAAGGTATTGTAGGTCTACCCAGAGTAGTGGCAAAAACTGAAAGCGTAAACTCTCCTGCAATGTTGACAGTGTTAACTCACGATTAACACACTCACATTTAACCTGAACGTAAGCATATTCAATATGATAGGAAAGTGTTCTTCTAACTCAATACTGTTGATTATGTTATTATACTGTTATTATCAGGAAAAACAAGATGAACATTGTTGTTTCATCCTGATCTGTTGTCTGACCATCTGTCTGGCCCTGCTGCAGTCTGGTGGGATGCTACACTAGGCCCTGAGACTATTGTTGTGGGTGCAGCCAGGTAGCTCTGCCTAGCCAGCTGCCTGGGTACTGCACGTCACAGAGGCACCGCCACACTATTAATAGCTCCTGCCTTCAGATCAAGGGAATTCATTTTTAATTAGCTACAAAATGGAGCTTCAAGTTAGAGTTACAGAGGGCTGGCTTTTCCTTTTCACCTCCCCTAAGATTTAGAAGGCGTGAGAGGAGGTTGATAGAATCATTATGCCCTGCCTCTCTACCAACAGGGATCCCTGTCAGCTCAGCTGCCTCACAGACCAGCTCTGATTAACTGAGACCACCTCTCTCTCCTTCCTTTCCCTATCTCTCTCTTCTTACAGCCTACTCACTCTCTCTGTTTCTCTCTCTTCCTCTCCCTATGTCATTGTCAGTGTTTGGCAAGGCATTCCCCTAAAGGGCTGACTGGGCTCCTCTTACATCATGAGCATGCTCTCCAGGGCCGCTTGTCGGTGGCTGGGCTGCTGAGTCATTATCCTTCTGCCTTAATTGCTTGGCTGACTCCTGATTGTTAGACAGGGTTGCATCTTATGGCTCACAAATAGACAACCCATGGTTTAGAATAAGGTCTAGTATGCCATATATGTTGGTGGTGGTCTCATAAAAATAGAATGACTTATTATTATAATTCATTATATTTCTATTGTGGTCACCTCTGCCCATTGCCTTATCCAGACCCCTTGGAAGGGGTGAATGGAGCCACTGGGCCTCAGGCATGGAGAGTTCTTGAAACAATTAGAAGCCTTTTAAACAGAGGCTCTGTCTGTCATGTTGGATGTGTAATACAGACTGCTGTGTTCTGTATGAACTCACTCTCTCGCAATTCAAAGGGCTTAATTGGCATGGGAAACATATGTTTACATTGCCAAAGCAAGTGAAATAGATAATAAACAATCAGAAATTATCAGTAAAAAATAGTATAGCTATGTAC
>NW_025535070.1:0-27500 GCF_020615455.1 Coregonus clupeaformis
CCCACAGAAACCTTGTGTTGCCACCCTTGGTTACCGCCGAGAGGGCTGCTACACCGGAGCTGAAGTTCTTGATGAACTTGCGGGTAAAAGTTGGTGAAGCCCAGAAACGCTGAACTTCCTTAACGGACTTGGGGATGGGCCAATCGCTTACCGCCCACCTTCTTGGGTCCATCTGGACTAGGTTCCACGATAAATCCCAGGAATTGTACTCAAGAGGAATGGAATTCACACTTCTCCGGCAACGACAAATGGCTGTCTAGGAGGCGTTTGAGCACTTGTCTGACATGCTTCGTGTGTTCTTGAAGGGAGCTCGAAAAGATGAGGATGTCATCCAAGTAAACAAACACAAAGATGTTAAGCATATCCCTAGCACATCGTTTATGAGCGCTTTGGAACACAGCCGGAGCGTTGGTCAGGCCGGAGGGCATCACCGAGCATTCGAAGTGACCAGTAGGCGTGTTGAAAGCGCTTCCACTCGTCCCGGGTTTGATCGCACAAGATGGATATGCGCTCAGAGGTCAAGCTTTAGTGAAGACAACTGCTTCCTGGAGCAGCTCAAAGGCTGTGGCCATAAGAGGTGGCGGTAGCGGTTACGGAGTGCTGGCATTGAGTCCCGGTAGTCGATGCAAGGTCGAATCCACCGTCTTTCTTGACAAAGAAAACCCTGTCCCTGGCCAAGGTAGGTAGATGGACGATGAGGCCTGCTGTCAGAGCGTCCCTTGATGTAGGTATCCATAGCAGCCCGCTCGGGAGGGAAAGGGAAAAGATCCGAGCCCTGGGAGGGCAGGTCTCTGCAACAGGTCGATGGTGCAATCGTAAGGTCTATGGGGTGGTAGTTTGGTGGCCCTCTGTTTGCTAAATACCAGTTTGAGGTCATGGAACACTCGGGAACTCGGGACAAGTCGATGGATTCTAGAGACTCGGAAGGAGAACTCTGGGAACTTCGGGAAGATACAAGTGGCTTTGGCACGTAGGACCCCACTGCTTGATAGTGCCCACAGACCAGTCGATGTGAGGTTATGGCTGTGAAGTCAGGGATAACCAGAGGACGAGAGGAAACTGAACAGGAGATGAGATGAAAGTTCATCACTTCCCTGGTGTTGGGAAAACGAAAGTCGTAAGGGGTAGTGGTACGAGTGACAAGTCCAGATCTCCCAAAGGACTTCATCCAACGTAGTAACCCTTTTATGGGGTCACTTAGAGGTTCAGAAGGAACGCCATTCTCCTTCGCCAGATCCCATCCATGTAAAGTTACCTGCGGCTCCAGAGTCTACACAAGGCTTGAAGAGAAAAACTCGTGGTCGTCCCAGGAGAGGGTAACTGGAATGAGCAGGCTGGGGAGTTGGATGGATGGGAGGAGAAGTTGAGAGTTTCCCGTGCACAGTCCCTCCCAGGCCTGCACTGGGAGAGTCGTTTCCCTGGAGCCCGGGACACGTGGAGCCGAAATGGCCGGTTTGCCGCAATATAGACAGCATCGCTCCCTCATCCGGCGGTCTCTCTCTCAGCCTGGGGAGATGCGTCCAACCGCATGGGTTCTGGTGGAGCCAGCGAGGATAAAGGTGGAGACTCGGAGCTGGAACCGATAGGAGCTGGGGTGAGCGGTCTATGGTTTTGTTTCTCTCTCTCAGACGCTGGTCTGCTGAAGCCAACTTGATAAGGGACTCGAGGTTGTCCGGTGGTTCCCGAGTGGCCAGTTCATCTTGGATGGTGTCAGAAAGACCCTTCAAAAAACACACTGTGAGCGCCTCGTCGTTCAGCCACTTGCTGCTGCCACAGTGCGGAACTGGATGGCATAGTCCGTCACGCTGCGCCCGACCTTGGCGGAGAGTCAGGAGCTGTTTGGCTGAGTCAGGCCGTTGGTAGGACCTTGAAACACTCGCTTGAATTCTTCCAGCAAAGGTAGAGTAGCTGGCACAGCAGGACTTTGGGCATCCCACACAGCAGTAGCCCAGGCTAGGGCCTTTTCCGACAGCAGGGTGATGATATATGCTATCTTGGACCGGTCGGTGGGAAACGACGATGGTTGCAGCTCAAAGGAGAGAGAGAACATTGGGTGAAAAACCCCCTTACAAAACACTCGGATCCCCTGAGAACCGTTGGGGAGGCGGCAGACGAGGTTCAGCCAGGGGATTAACTGCCAGGGGCCCTTGAATCGGATGAACTGGAGCAGAAGCGGTTGCCGGGGAAAAAGTCGGATCCAAATCCTGCTTTATGAAGTCAGCATCTCGACAGAGTTGAGAATGTCTAGCCATTAAGGCCTCTTGCTGAACCAGAGCAGCCCGTGGCGTTGGACAGTCCCCTCAGTGGGACAGCATGGAAAAAGATCCTGGGTACTGGCTGCCTCTGGGTTCATAATAGTGGCTCAGTGTTTCTGTCACGACCCGGTGCGAGAAACAGTCACTAATAATTGTCAGAACCCAGAAGATGAGGCAGACACAGCTGTACTAGAGATGGTGGTTTATTAAAGAACAAAATCTTCAGGCAAAGAAGCTAAATCCACAATGTCCAAAAATAAAGCCAAGAGGCACAAAGAGGAAAACCTCCAAAAACAAAAGAAACTCCACAAAGTGGTAAAAAACAGCAGGGAAAAAACAAACCTCAAAAGACTACTCAAACAAAACACAAGAACTAAACCAGAGAACCTCTGGAAATTCCCACCAGAGAAATATCTATATAAAACAAGGCTTGGGCTGGGGCTGGGTGCTAACTTACAAACACTGAGCAAGGAACTGAGGAACACACAGGGTTTAAATACTAACAAGGGAATGACCTACAGGTGCAAACAATAATTAGAGCAAGAAAAACAAAAGGTACAAAAAGGTGCAATGGGGACATCTAGTGACCAAAACCCGAACAGTCATGGCCAAAACCTGACAAGTAGTCTACCTGATTCTCTGTGTCCTGCGTCTGACTCCACTCGCCGCGTACACATCACCTCTTGACAACAGCCTTATTTCCCCTCATCAATCTACACACAATATCCCATAATGACAAAGCAAAAACAGGTTTTTAGAATTTTTTCTAATTTATTACAAAATTAAACACTGAAATATCACATTTACATTAGTATTCAGACCTTTTACTCAGTACTTTGTTGAAGCACCTTTAGCAGTGATTACAGCCTTGAGTCTTCTTGGGTATGACACTACAAGCTTGGCACACCTGTATTTGGGGAGATTCTCCCATTCTTCTCTGCAGATCCTCTCAAGCTCTGTCAGGTTGGATGGGGGAGCGTTGCTAAACAGCTATTTTCAGGTCTCTCCAGAGATGTTCGATCGGGTTCAAGTCCGGGCTCTGGCCGGGCCACTCAGGACATTCAGAGACTTGTCCAAAAGCCACTCCTGCGCTGTCTTGGCTGTGTGCTTAGGGTCATTGTCCTGTTAGAAGGTGAACCTTCACCCCAGTCTGAGGTCCTGAGCGCTCTGGAGCAGGTTTTCATCAAGGATCTCTCTGTACTTTGCTCTGTTCATCTTTGCCTCATTCCTGACTAGTCTCCCAGTCCCTGCCACTGAAAAACATCCCCACAGCATGATGCTGCCACCACCATGCTTCACCGTAGGGATGGTGCCAGGTTTCCTCCAGACATGATGCTTGGCATTCAGGACAAAGAGTTCAATCTTGGTTTCATCAGACCAGAGAATATTGTTTCTCATGGTCGGAGAGTCTTTAGGTGCCTTTTGGCAAACTCCAAGCGGGCTGTCATGTGCCTTTTACTGAGGAGTGGCTTCCGTCTGGCCACTCTACCATAAAGGTCTGATTGGTGGAGTGCTCCAGAGATGGTTGTCCTTCTGGAAGGTTCTCCCATCTCCACAGAGGAACTCTGGTGCGCTGTCAGAGTGACCATCAGGTTCTTGGTCACCTCCCTAACCAAGGCCCTTCTCCCCCGATTGCTCAGTTTGGCCGGGCGGCCAGCTCTAGGAAGAGTCTTGGTGGTTCCAAACTTCTTCCATTTAAGAATGATGGAGGCGACTGTGTTCTTGGGGAACTTCAGTGCTGCAGAAATGTTTAGGTACCCTTCCCCAGATCTGTGCCTCGACACAAACCTGTCTCGGCGCTCTATGGACAATTCCTTCGACCTCATGGCTTAGTTTTTGCTCTGACATGCACTCTCAACTGTGGGACCTGATATAGACAGGTGTGTGCCTTTCCAAATCATGTCCAATCAATTGAATTTACAACAGGTGGACTCCAATCAAGTTGTAGAAACATCTCAAGGATGATCAATCGAAACAGGATGCACCTGAGCTCAATTTTGAGTCTCATAGCAAAGGGTCTGAATACTTATTATTATTATTATTATTATTTTAAATAATTTAAAAAAAAAATCAATTTTATAATAAGGCTGTAACGTACTTTCCGAAGGCACTGTACATTATCAAGTATTTCACACATATTATCCAGATACTGACTGTTAGCACTTGGTGGGCTATAGCAGCTTCCCACAAGAATTGGCTTTAGGTGAGGCAGATGAACCTGTAGCCACATAACTTCAACAGTATTTAACATGAGATCCTCTCTAAGCTTTACAGGAATGTGGTTCTGAATATAGACCGCAACAAATCAAATCAAATTTTATTTGTCACATGCGCCGAATACAACAGGTGTAGACCTTACAGTGAAATGCTTACTTACAAGCACTTAACCAACAATGCAGATTTAACAAAGAATAACAAAACAAATCACAAAAAAATACAATATAAAATAATACGAAATAAAAGCAACAAATAATTAAAGAGCAGCAGTAAAAATAACAATAGCGAGGCTATATACAGTGGGTACTGGTACCAAGTCAATGTGCGGGGCACCGGTTAGTCGAGGTAATTGGGGTAATATGTACATGTAGGTAGAGTTATTAAAGTGACTATGCATAGATAATAAACAGAGAGTAGCAGCAGCGTAAAAGAGGGGGTGGGGGGCAATGCAAATAGTCTGGGTAGCCATTTGATTAGATGTTCAGGAGTCTTATGTCTTGGGGGTAGAAGCTGTTTAGAAGTCTCTTGGACCTAGACTTGGCGCTCCGGTACCGCTTGCCGTGCGGTAGCAGAGAGAACAGTCTATGACTAGGGAGGCTGGAGTCTTTGACAATTTTAGGGCCTTCCTCTGACACTGCCTGGTATAGAGGTCCTGGATGGCAGGAAGCTTAGCCCTAGGGATGTACTGGGCCGTACGCACTACCCTCTGTAGTGCCTTGCGATCGGAGGCTGAGCAGTTGCCACACCAGTCAGTGTTGCAACCAGTCAGGATGCTCTCGATGGTGCAGCTGTAGAACCTTTTGAGGATCTGAGAACCCATTTCAAATATTTTCAGTCTCCTGAGGGGGAATAGGTTTTGCCCTCTTCACGACTGTCTTGGTGGGCCCATGATAGTTCGTTGGTGATGTGGACACCAAGGTCCTCTTCCTTTCCCTGTAGTCCAATCTTCTCCTTTGTCTTGATCACATTGAGGGAGAGGTTGTTATCATGGCACCACACGGCCAGGTCTCTGACCTCCTCCCTATAGGCTGTCTCGTCGTTGATCAGGCCTACCACTGTTGTGTCATCGGCAAACTTAATGGTGGTGTTGGATTCGTGCCTGGCCATGCAGTCATAAGTGAACAGGGAGTACAGGAGGGGACCCCTGAGGGGCCCCTGTGTTGAGGATCAGCGTGGCAGATGTGTTGTTACCTATCCTTACCACCTGGGGGCAGCCTGTCAGGAAGTCCAGGATCCAGTTGCAGAGGGAGGTGTTTAGTCCCAGGGTCCTTAGCTTAGTGATGAGCTTTGAGGGGACTATGGTGTTGAACGCTGAGCTGTAGTCAATGAATAGCATTCTCACATAGGTGTTGCTCTTGTCCAGGTAGGAAAGGGCAGTGTGGAGTGCAATAGAGATTGCATCATCTGTGGATCTGTTGGGGCGGTATGCAAATTTGAGTGGGTCTAGGGTTTCTGGGATAATGGCGTTGATGTGAGCCATGACCAGCCTTTCAAAGCACTTCATGGCTACAGATGTGAGTGCTACGGGTCGGTAGTCATTTAGGTAGGTTATCTTAGTGTCCTTGGGCACAGGGACTATGGTGGTCTGCTTGAAACATATTGGTATTAAAGACTCAGTCAGGGACATGTTGAAAATGTCAGTGAAGACACTTGCCAGTTGGTCAGCGCATGCTCACAGTACACGTCCTGGTAATCCGTCTGGCCCTGCGGCCCTGTGAATGTTGACCTGCTTAAAATTCTTACTCACATCGGCTACGGAGAGCGTGATCACATAGTCATCCGGAACAGCTGGTGCTCTCATGCATGCTTCATTGTTGCTTGCCTCGAAGCGAGCATAGAAGGGATTTTTCCTATTTTGTTGCCTTACAACCTAGAATTAAAATGGATTTTTTGGGGGTTTGTATCATTTGATTTACACAACATGCCTACCACTTTGAAGATGCAAAATATTTTTTGGGGTGAAACAAACAAGAAATAAGACAAAAAAACAGAAAATTTGAGCGTGCGTAACTATTCACCCCCCAAAGTCAATACTTTGTAGAACCACCTTTATCAGCAATTACTTCAAGGCAAAACTGCTCCAGCTTCTTCAAGTTGGATGGGATCCGCTGGTGTACAGCAATCTTTAAGTCATACCACAGATTCTCAATTGGAGGTCTGGGCTTTGACTAGGCCATTCCAAGACATTTCAAATGTTTCCCCTTAAACCACTTGAGTTTTGCTTTAGCAGTATGCTTAGGGTCATTGTCCTGCTGGAAGGTGAACCTCCGTCCCAGTCTCAAATCTCTGGAAGAATGAAACAGGTTTCCCTCAAGAATTTCCCTGTATTTAGCACCATCCATCATTCCTTCAATTCTGACCAGTTTCCCAGTCCCTGCCGATGAAAAACATCCCCACAGTGAAGCATGGTGGTGGCAGGATGGTGTTCTCGGGGTGATGAGAGGTGTTGGGTATGCGCCAGACATAGCGTTTTCCTTGATGGCCAAAAAGCTAAATTTTTGTCTCATCTGACCAGAGTACCTTCTTCCATACAGTGAGGGAAAAAAGTATTTGATCCCCTGCTGATTTTGTATGTTTGCCCACTGACAAAGAAATTATCAGTCTATAATTTTAATGGTAGGTTTATTTGAACAGTGAGAGACAGAATAACAACAAAATAATCCAGAAAAACGCATGTCAAAAATTGTATAAATTCATTTGCATTTTAATGAGGGAAATAAATATTTGACCCCCCTCTCAATCAGAAAGATTTCTGGCTCCCAGGTGTCTTTTATACAGGTAACGAGCTGAGATTAGGTGCACACTCAAAGTGAGTGCTCCTAATCTCAGTTTGTTACCTGTATAAAAGACACCTGTCCACAGAAGCAATCAATCAATCAGATTCCAAACTCTCCACCATGGCCAAGACCAAAGAGCTCACCAAGGATGTTAGGGACAAGATTGTAAACCTACAAAAGGCTGGAATGGGCTACAAGACCATCGCCAAGCAGCTTGGTAGAGAAGGTGACAACAGTTGGTGCGATTATTCGCAAATGGAAGAAACACAAAAGAACTTTCAATCTCCCTCTGGCTGGGGCTCCATGCAAGATCTCACCTCGTGGAGTTGCAATGATCATGAGAACGGTGAGGAATCAGCCCAGAACTACACGGGAGGATCTTGTCAATGATCTCAAGGCAGCTGGAACCATAGTCACCAAGAAAACAATTGGTAACACATTACGCCGTGAAGGACTGAAATCCTGCAGCGCCAGCAAGGTCCCCCTGCTCAAGAAAGCACATATACAGGCCCGTCTGAAGTTTGCCAATGAACATCTGAATGATTCAGAGGAGAACTGGGTGAAAGTTTTGTGGTCAGATGAGACCAAAATCGAGCTCTTTGGCATTAACTCAACTCGCTGTGTTTGGAGGAGGAGGAATGCTGCCTATGACCCCAAGAACACCATCCCCACCGTCAAACATGGAGGTGGAAACATTATGCTTTGGGGGTGTTTTTCTGCTAAGGGGACAGGACAACTTCACCGCATCAAAGGGACGATGGACGGGGCCATGTACCGTCAAATCTTGTCGTGGATGGGTATTCCAGCATGACAGTGACCCAAAACACACGGCCAAGGCAACAAAGGAGTGGCTCAAGAAGAAGCACATTAAGGTCCTGGAGTGGCCTAGCCAGTCTCCAGACCTTAATCCCATAGAAAATCTGTGGAGGGAGCTGAAGGTTCGAGTTGCCAAACGTCAGCCTCGAAAACCTTAATGACTTGGAGAAGATCTGCAAAGAGGAGTGGGACAAAATCCCTCCTGAGATGTGTGCAAACCTGGTGGCCAACGACAAGAAACATCTGACCTTTGTGATTGCCAACAAGGGTTTTGCCACCAAGTACTAAGTCATGTTTTGCAGAGGGATCAAATACTTATTTCATTTACATTTTACATTTACATTTACGTCATTTAGCAGACGCTCTTATCCAGAGCGACTTACAAATTGGTGCATTCACCTTATAGCCAGTGGGATCACCACTTTACAATATATATATATATATATATATAATTTTTTTTTTTTTGGGGGGGGGGTAGAAGGATTACTTTATCCTATCCCAGGTATTCCTTAAAGAGATGGGGTTTCAAATGTCTCCGGAAGGTGGTGAGTGACTCCGCTGTCCTGGCGTCGTGAGGGAGCTTGTTCCACCATTGGGGTGCCAGAGCAGCGAACAGTTTTGACTGGGCTGAGCGGGAACTATGCTTCCGCAGAGGAAGGGAGCCAGCAGGCCAGAGGTGGATGAACGCAATGCCCTCGTTTGGGTGTAGGGACTGATCAGAGCCTGAAGGTACGGAGGTGCCGTTCCCCTCACAGCTCCATAGGCAAGCACCATGGTCTTGTAACAGATGCGAGCTTCAACTGGAAGCCAGTGGAGTGTGCGGAGGAGCGGGGTGACGTGAGAGAACTTGGGAAGGTTGAACACCAGACGGGCTGCGGCATTCTGGATGAGTTGTAGGGGTTTAATGGCACAGGCAGGGAGCCCAGCCAACAGCGAGTTGCAGTAATCCAGACGGGAGATGACAAGTGCCTGGATTAGGACCTGTGCCGCTTCCTGTGTAAGGCAGGGTCGTACTCTCCGAATGTTGTAGAGCATGAACCTACAGGATCGGGTCACCGCCTTGATGTTAGCGGAGAACGACAGGGTGTTGTCCAGGGTCACGCCAAGGCTCTTCGCACTCTGGGAGGAGGACACAACGGAGTTGTCAACCGTGATGGCGAGATCATGGAACGGGCAGTCCTTCCCCGGGAGGAAGAGCAGCTCCGTCTTGCCAAGGTTCAGCTTGAGGTGGTGATCCGTCATCCATACTGATATGTCTGCCAGACATGCAGAGATGCGATTCGCCACCTGGTTATCAGAAGGGGGGAAAGGAGAAGATTAGTTGTGTATCGTCAGCGTAGCAATGATAGGAGAGGCCATGTGAGGATATGACAGAGCCAAGTGACTTGGTGTATAGCGAGAATAGGAGAGGGCCTAGAACTGAGCCCTGGGGGACACCAGTGGTGAGAGCACGTGGTGCGGAGACAGCTTCTCGCCACGCCACTTGGTAGGAGCGACCGGTCAGGTAGGACGCAATCCAAGAGTGAGTCGCGCCGGAGATGCCCAGCTCGGAGAGATTGTGGAGAGGAGGATCTGATGGCTCACAGTATCAAAGGCAGCAGACAGGTCTAGAAGGACAAGAGCAGAGGAGAGAGTTAGCTTTAGCAGTGCGGAGAGCCTCCGTGACACAGAGAAGAGCAGTCTCAGTTGAATGACCAGTCTTGAAACCTGACTGGTTTGGATCAAGAAGGTCATTCTGAGAGAGATAGCAAGAGAGTTGGCTAAAGACGGCACGCTCAATAGTTTTGGAAAGAAAAGAAAGAAGGGATACTGGTCTGTAGTTGTTGACATCAGAGGGATCGAGTGTTGGTTTTTTGAGAAGGGGTGCAACTCTCGCTCTCTTGAAGACGGAAGGGATATAGCCAGCGGTCAAGGATGAGTTGATCAGCGAGGTGAGGTAGGGGAGAAGGTCACCGGAGATGGTCTGGAGAAGAGAGGAGGGGATAGGGTCAAGCGGGCAGGTTGTTGGGCGGCCTGCAGTCACAAGTCGCAATATTTTATCTGGAGAGAGAGGGGAGAAAGAAGTCAAAGCATAGGGTAGGGCAGTGTGAGCAGGACCAGCAGTGTCATTTGACTTAACAAACGAGGATCGGATGTCGTCAACCTTCTTTTCAAAGTGGTTGACGAAGTCATCCACAGAGAGGGGGGGGGATTCGGCAGGGAGGAGAATGTGGCAAAGAGCTTCCTAGGGTTAGAGGCAGATGCTTGGAATTTAGAGTGGTAGAAAGTGGCCTTAGCAGCAGAAACAGATGAAGAAAATGTAGAGAGGAGGGAGTGAAAAGATGCCAGGTCCGTAGGGAGTCTAGTTTTCTTCCATTTCCGCTCAGCTGCCCGGAGCTCTGTTCTGTGAGCTCGCAATGAGTCATCAAGCCACGGAGCAGGAGGGGAGGACCGAGCCGGCCGGGAGGATAGGGGACATAGAGTCAAAGGATGCAGAAAGGGAGGAGAGGAGGGTTGAGGAGGCAGAATCGGGAGATTGGAGGGAGAAGGATTGAGCAGAGGGAAGAGATGATAGGATGGAAGAGGAGAGAGTAGCGGGAGAGAGAGAGCGAAGGTTGCGGCGGCGCATTACCATCTGAGTAGGGGCAGAGTGAGTAGTGTTGGAGGAGAGCGAGAGAGAAAAGGATACAAAGTAGTGGTCGGAGACATGGAGGGGAGTTGCAGTGAGATTAGTAGAAGAACAGCATCTAGTAAAGATGAGGTCAAGCGTATTGCCTGCCTTGTGAGTAGGGGGGGACGGTGAGAGGGTGAGGTCAAAAGAGGAGAGGAGTGGAAAGAAGGAGGCAGAGAGAAATGAGTCAAATGTAGACGTAGGGAGGTTGAAATCCCCCAGAACTGTGAGGGGTGAGCCATCCTCAGGAAAGGAACTTATCAAGGCATCAAGCTCATTGATGAACTCTCCAAGGGAACCTGGAGGGCGATAGATGACAAGGATATTAAGCTTAAATGGGCTAGTGACTGTGACAGCATGGAATTCAAATGATGAGATAGACAGATGGGTTAGGGGAAAAATTGAGAATGTCCATTTGGGAGAGATGAGGATTCCTGTGCCACCACCCCGCTGACCAGATGCTCTCAGGGTATGCGAGAACACATGGTCAGACGAGGAGAGAGCAGTAGGAGTAGCAGTGTTTTCAGTGGTAATCCATGTTTCCGTCAGCGCCAAGAAGTCGAGGGACTGGAGGGTAGCATAGGCTGGGATGAACTCTGCCTTGTTGGCAGCAGAACGGCAGTTCCAGAGGCTGCCTGAGACCTGGAACTCCAGGTGGGTGGTGCGTGCAGGGACCACCAGGTTAGAGAGGCAGCAGCCACGCGGTGTGAGGCGTTTGTGTAGCCTGTGCGGAGAGGAGAGAACAGGGATAGGCAGAGGCATAGTTGACAGGCTGCAGCAAATGGCTACAATAATGCAGAGGAGATCGGAATGAAATGAACTAAACATCTGGGAAAGGAGAGAGCGGGGCCTCCCTCACCACAACTCCCAAATATAACTCTCCCAACTTCCACCTCAGAAACTATAATTGTTTCACTGAAACACCTGAATATAACTCTCCCAACTTCCACTTTAGAAATTATAATTGTTGTAAACTACAGCGGTTCAATGTTTCTAGGAATAGACTCTAACTTACTTTATTCAGCTAGCTAACTTGGTAAAATGCAAATCAATTCATAACATTTTTGACATGCGTTTTTCTGGATTGTTGTTTTGTTATTCTGTCTCTCACTGTTCAAATAAACCTACCATTACAATTATAGACTGATCATGTCTTTGTCAGTGGGCAAACGTACAAAATCAGCAGGGGATCAAATACTTTTTTTCCTCACTGTATGTTTGGGGAGTCTCCCACATGCCTTTTGGCAAACACCAAACTTGTTTGCTTATTTTTTTATTAAAGCAATGGCTTTTTTTCTGGCCACTCTTCCGTAAACCCAGCTCTGTGGAGTGTACGGCTTAAAGTGGTCCTATGGACAGATACTCCAATCTCCGCTGTGGAGCTTTGCAGCTCCTTCAGGGTTATCTTTGGTCTCTTTGTTGCCTCTCTGATTAATGCCCTCCTTGCCTGGTCCTTGAGTTTTGGTGGGCGGCCCTCTCTTGGCAGGTTTGTTGTGGTGCCATATTAATTTCCAATTTTTAATAATGGATTTAATGGTGCTCCGTGGGATGTTCAAAGTTTTGGATATTTTTTTACTACCCAACCCTGATCTGTACTTCTCCACAACTTTGTCCTTGACCTGTTTGGAGAGCTCCTTGGTCTTCATGGTGCCGCTTGCTTGGTGGTGCCCCTTGCTTAGTGGTGTTGCAGACTCTGGGGCCTTTCAGAACAGGTGTATATGTACTGAGATCATGTGACAGATTATGTGACACTTAAATAAAGTCCACCTGTGTGCAATCTAACTAATTATATGACTTCTGAAGGTAATTGGTTGCACCAGATCTTATTTAGGGGTTTCATAGCAAAGGGGGTGAATACATATGCACGCACCACTTTTCCGTTATTTATTTGTTTGAATTTTTTGACCCAAGTTATTTTTTTAATTTCACTTCACTAATTTTGTCTATTTTGTGTGTGTCCATTACATGAAATCCAAATAAAAATCCATTTAAATGACAGGTTGTAATGCAACAAAATAGGAAAAAAGCCAAGAGGGATGAATACTTTTGCAAGGCACTGTAGTACGATTCAATCTTAGTCCTGTATTGACTCTTTGCCTGTTTGATGGTTCGTTGGAGGGCATAGCGGGATTTCTTATAAGCGTCCGGGTTAGAGTCCCGCTCCTTGAAAGCGGCAGCTGTACCCTTTAGCTCAGTGCGGATGTTGCCTGTAATCCATGGCTTTTGGTTGGGATATGTACGTATGGTCACTGTGGGGACGACGTCATCGCTGCACTTATTGATGAAGCAAGTGACTGATGTGGTGTACTCCTCAATGCTATCGGAAGAATCCCGGTAGCAAAACAGTCCTGTAGCTTAGCATAAAAAAAAAAGTTATTTAACCAGGTAAGCCAGTTGAGAACAAGTTCTCATTTACAACTGCGACCTGGCCAAGATAAAGCAAAGCAGTGCGATAAAAACAACAACACAGAGTTACATATAGGGTAAAACAAAACATAAAGTCAAAAATACAACAGAAAATATATTTACAGTGTGTGCAAATGTAGCAAGTTATGGAGGTAAGGCAATAAATAGGCCATAGTGCAAAATAATTACAATTTGTATTAACACTGGAATGATAGATGTGCAGAAGATGATGTGCAAATAGAGATACTGGGGTGCAAATGAGCAAAATAAATAACAATGTAAATAACAATATGGGGATGAGGTAGTTGGGTGGGCTAATTTCAGATGGGCTGTGTACAGGTGCAGTGATCGGTAAGCTGCTCTGACAATAATATAATATAATATGCCATTTAGCAGACGCTTTTATCCAAAGTGACTTACAGTCATGCGTGCATACATTTTTTTGTGTATGGGTGGTCCCGGGGATCGAACCCACTACCTTGGCGTTACAAGCGCCGTGCTCTACCAGCTGAGCTACAGAGGACAACTGATGCTTAAAGTTAGTGAGGGAGATAAGAGTCTCCAGCTTCAGAGATTTTTGCAGTTCGTTCCAGTCATTGGCAGCAGAGAACTGGAAGGAATCTGCGTCATCTGACCACTTTCTTGTTAACCACGTCACTGGTGCTTCCTGCTTTAGTTTTTGCTTATAAGCAGGAATCAGGAGGATGGAATTATGGTCAGATTTGCCAAATGGAGGGAGAGCTTTGTATGCGTCTCTGTGTGTGGAGTAAAGGTGGTCTAGAGTCCTCTGGTTGCACATTTAACATGCTGGTAGAAATTAGGTAGAACGGATTTAAGTTTCCCTGCATTAAAGTCCCCAGCCACTAGGAGCGCCGCCTCTGGATGAGCGTTTTCCTGTTTACTTATGGCCTTATACAGCTCGTTGAGTGTGGTCTTAGTGCCAGCATCGGTTTGTGGTAAATAGACTGCTACGAAAAATATAGATGAAAACTCTCTTGGTAGATAGTGGGTCTACAGCTTATCATGAGATACTCTACCTCAGGCGAGCAAAACCTTGAGACTTCCTTAGTATTAGATTTTATGCACCAGCTGTTGTTCACAAATATACACAGACCGCCACCCCTTGTCTTACCGGAGTCAGCCGTTCTATCTTGCCGATGTAGTGTATAACCCGCCAGCTGTATGTTATCCATGTCGTCGTTCAGCCACGACTCAGTGAAACATAAGATATTACAGTTTTTAATGTCCCGTTGGTAGGATAACCTTAATCTTAGGTCATCCAATTTATTTTCCAATGATTGAACATTGGCTAATAGGATTGATGGAAGAGGCAGTTTACTCGCTCGCCGTCGGATCCTTACAAGGCACCCCGACCTACGTCCACGATATCTCCGTCTCTTTCTCATGCGAATGACAGGGATTTGGGCCTTGTCGGGTGTCTGTAGGATATCCTTCGCGTCCGACCCGTTGAAGAAAAAATCTTGGTCCAATACGAGGTGAGTAATCACTGTCCTGATATCCAGAAGCTCTTTAAGGTCATAAGAGACGGTGGCAGAAACATTATGTACAAAATAAATTACAAATAATGCAAAAAAAACACACATAATAGTACAATTGGTTAGAGGGCTGTAAAACGGCAGCCATCTTCTCCGGCGCCACTCTAAGATCTAAACCAGGCAAGAACTTGTCTGTGTAGACCAATTAGGGTTTCCAATCTCTCCAAAATAATGTGGTGATCGATGGAGTCAAAAGCAGCACTAAGGTCTAGGAGCGCGAGGACAGATGCAGAGCCTTGGTCTGACGCCATTAAAAGGTCATTTACCACCTCCACGAGTGCAGTCTCAGTGCTATGATGGGGTCTAAAGCCAGACTGGAGGCAGTCTCAGTGCTATGATGGGGTCTAAAGCCAGACTGGAGGCAGTCTCAGTGCTATGATGGGGTCTAAAGCCAGACTGGAGGCAGCTCAGTGCTATGATGGGGTCTAAAGCCAGACTGGAGGCAGTCTCAGTGCTATGATGGGGTCTAAAGCCAGACTGGAGGCAGTCTCAGTGCTATGATGGGGTCTAAAGCCAGACTGGAGGCAGTCTCAGTGCTATGATGGGGTCTAAAGCCAGACTGGAGGCAGTCTCAGTGTATGATGGGGTCTAAAGCCAGACTGGAGGCAGTCTCAGTGCTATGATGGGGTCTAAAGCCAGACTGGAGGCTAGTGCTATGATGGGGTCTAAAGCCAGACTGGAGGCAGTCTCAGTGCTATGATGGGGTCTAAAGCCAGACTGGAGGCAGTCTCAGTGCTATGATGGGGTCTAAAGCCAGACTGGAGGCAGTCTCAGTGCTATGATGGGGTCTAAAGCCAGACTGGAGGCAGTCTCAGTGCTATGATGGGGTCTAAAACCAGACTGGAGCGTTTCGTATACATTATTTTGTCTTCAGGAAGGCAGTGAGTTGCTGCGCAACAGCTTTTTCTAAAATTGTTGAGAGGAATGGGAGATTCGATATAGGCCGATCGTTTCTTACAGTTTCCGGGTCAAGGTTTGGCTTTTTCAAGAGAGGCTTTATTACTGCCACTTTTAGTGAGTTTGGTTCACATCCAGAGGATAGGGAGCCATTTATTATGTTCAACATAGGAGGGCCAAGCACAGGAAGTAGCTCTTTCAGTAGTTTAGTTGGAATAGGGTCCAGTATGCAGCTTGAAGGTTTAGAGGCCATGACTATTTTCATGAATGTGTCAAGAGATACAGGATTATAAAACTTGAGTGTCTCCGTTGATCCTAGGTCCTGGCAGTTCTGTGCAGACTCAGGACAACTGAGCTTTGGAGAAATACACATATTCAAAGAGGAGTCCTTCATTTGCTTTCTAATGATCATATGATCTTTTTGTCGAAGAAGTACATGAATTCATCACTGAAGTGAAAGCCATCCTCTCTTGGGGAATGCTGCTTTTTAGTTAGCTTTGTGACAGTATCAAAAATACATTATGGATTGTTCTTATTCTCCTCAATTAGGTTGGAAAAATAGGATGATCAAGCAGTAGTGAAGGATCTTTGATATTGCACGGTACTGTCTTTCCAAGCTAGTAGGAAGACTTCCAGTTTGGTGGAGCGCCATTTCTGTTCCAATTGTCTGGAAGCTGGCTTCAGGGCTCTGGTATTTTCTGTATACCAGGGAGCTAATTTCTTGTGACAAATGTTTTTTGTTTTTAGGGGTGCGACTGCATCTACGGTATTACGCAAGGTTACATTTAGATCCTCAGTTCGGTGGTTAACCGACGTCCTCGTGTAGGTGGAGGGAGTCTGTGAGGGCAACTAGGAATCTTTGGGTTGTCCGAGAATCTATAGCACGGCTTTTGATGATCCTTGGTTGGGGTCTGAGCAGATTATTTGTTGCGATTGCAAACATAATAAAATGGCCGTCTGATAGTCCAGGATTATGAGGAAAAACATTTACATCCACAATATTTATTCCACGGGACAAAACTAGATCCAGGGTATGACTGCAATGAGTAGGTCCAGAGACATGTTGGACAAAACCCACTGAGTCGATGATGGCTCCCAATGTCACGAACAGAAGAGGACCCAAGAGCGCAAGTTCAAATTCAGAGTTCTTTATTCAGGGTTACAGGCGGGAAGAGGAGTCCCAGGGGTGTCAGGGGTCTTTCAGGGTCCTCCTGTGGGTACCTGTGCTCCGGGGGTCACCAAATGTCCGGGGGTGTCCAGTCCAAGTGCTTAGTGTGTGTGTTCCCCAGTGATGGAGCGGCGTATCGGGCTGAGGGTGGTGAAACGTCTGGGCACGCTCATCTGGTGGTCGGAGACCTGGGGGAACACACACACACAACAGCAATATGAATGGCAGGCAGAAGTACAGATCAGGGCTGGGCAAATATCGTGGTGAGAGACAGAAGGCAGAAACGAGTTACCGGAGGGGCTGAAGATCGGAGAGTAGTCGAGGTCCAGAAGGCAGGTTGGGATAGACGGGGCAGTAGAACAAGGGAGGCAGTCAAGAAAGGATCGGTATCACAAACAGGAGTCAGAGCGCAGACAGGCAGGTTACTGGTCCGGGTTTGAAGACGATCTGACAGGGCTTGGCTGAAAACCAGGGCTTGATATACTGGGAGAGGTAGTGGGGAAATGCAGTTCAGCTGGCAGAGTAATTAGAACAGAGTGAGGCAAGGTGAGGATGGTGAGTGGGAAATGCAGTGCAGCTGGCCAGGTAACAAGAGCAGAGCAGGGCAGGTGGAGCTAGTTAGGCTGAGTAGAGAGAGGGAGGTGAGCAGAGTGGAAGATAATTGAATGCAATTAATGTTGCTACCAGGGAGAGAGAGTGCTCATGACAGGACCCCCCCTCCAAGGGACGGCCCCAGAAGTCCCAAGAACAACATCATGCCGGGAGGGTGGAGGGGAGCAGGCGGCGGGTCAGAACTCCTCCGAGCGGTCCGAGTGAATCTCCTCATCCTCAGAAGGAGCTGGAGGGTCACGGTCGGGAGACAGGACAGGCACTGAGACAGGAGCAGGGCGGGCCGGACGGCTAGGAACCCCTCTTGACGGCCCCCTACGGATTGCAGGCTGATCAGGATGTAGTCGGTGGAAGTCAGTGATAAGGGTCCGGTCCACTATCCTCCTGGCCGGGATCCAGGTCCTCTCCTCTGGACCATATCCCTCCCAATCAACGAGGTACTGGAGACCCCTACCCCTTCGCCTAGAGCGGAGCAGCCGCCGGACGGTGAAGACAGGACCGCCATCTACGAGGCGCGGAGGAGGTGGCGCCGGAGCTGCAGGGACCAGGGGACTTTCATGGACCGGCTTGACCTTGGAGACGTGGAAGGTGGGGTGGACCCGCATGGAAGCGGGCAACTGAAGTCGGACCGCCGTTGGACTGATGACTTTCTGCACAGGAAAAGGACCAATGAAGCGAGGGGCCAGCTTTCGTGATACAACCCGCAGCGGCAGATCCCGGGCAGACAGCCAGACCTTCTGACCAACCCAGTAAGTAGGTGCTGGGGTCCTCCGTCGGTTGGCACCGACGGCGTAGCTGGTTCCAGACTTCAGGAGCACAGTGCGAGCCTGGGCCCAAGTGCGGCGGCAGCGGCGGGCATACGCAAGAGCAGACGGACAGGTGGCATCCGCCTCCTGGCTGGCAAACAGTGGAGGTTGATACCCGTAGACACACTGAAAGGGGAGAGCCCGGTGGAGGAACTGGTGAGTGAATTATGGGCATATTCCACCCAGAGCAGGTGTTGAGCCCAGGCCCGGGGATTTTGGGAAGCCACACACCTCAGTGCCTTCTCCAGCTCCTGGTTCATGCGTTCAGTCTGGCCGTTTGACTGCGGGTGGAATCCAGACGATAGGCTGGCGGTGGCCCCAAGGAGATGACAGAACTCCTTCCAAAAGGTTGCTGAGAATTGCGGGCCCCGGTCTGACACTATATCCTGGGGTAGGCCATGGATACGAAACACATGTTCCAGGACCACCTGGGAGGTCTCTTTAGCAGAGGGTAGTTTGGGAAGGGGCACGAAGTGGGTCATCTTACTAAAGCGGTCAACAATGGTAAGGATGACTGTGTGTCCGTCAGAGGGCGGAAGGCCCGTAACAAAGTCCAGTGAAACGTGGGACCAGGGCCTCTTGGGTATGAGTAGGGGTTGCAGCAACCCAGCAGGAGGCTGGTTGGGAGTCTTGTTTCGGTTACAAGTGGGACAAGCTCGGATGAATTCTCGGACATCCCGTCTCATCCCCCGCCACCAGAACCGCTGGCGGACCAGATGAAGGGTGCGAGTGATGCCGGGATGACAGGCCAGACGGGATTCGTGCCCCCACTGAATCACAGGTGACCTGAGATTTGCTGGAACAAACAGACGGTTGGGGGCGCTGGTGCTTGGACCTGGCTGGTCCCGAAGAGCCTCCATGACCTGCTTCTCGATCTCCCAGGTGAGGGCCGCTACGACCAAGTGGCTGGGAAGAATGGGAGCTGTCATGGCGGTGGTTCAGCCTCCTGGCTGTTTGGATATACTCCAGGTTCTTGTGGTCTGTCCACACTACGAATGGTTCCTTTGACCCCTCTAACCAGTGCCGCCATTCTTCAAGGGCGAGCTTGACAGCCAACAGCTCGCGGTTCCCAATGTCGTAGTTGCATTCGGCAGGGGTTAGCCGACGGGAGTAGAAGGCACAGGGGTGCATCTTGCCATCCTCAGCTGCTCTTTGAGAAAGCACTGCACCCACTCCCACGTCCGAAGCATCTACCTCCACCACAAACTGCCTTGCTGCATCTGGCATCTGGAGGATGGGAGCAGAAGTGAAACATGTCTTGAGGATATTGAAGGCCTTATCAGCAGCTGATGTCCATTGGTACGGTTGTTTAGTGCTGGTTAGCGCCGTGAGGGGTGCAGCCACTGTGCTATAGTTTCTGATGAATCTCCTATAAAAGTTGGCAAAGCCCAGGAACTGTTGCAATTTCTTCCGAGACTCAGGAACTGGCCAGGAAGTGACAGCCGACACCTTCGTGAGATCCATCTGAATGCTGCCCTCGGTCACCACATACCCCAGGAATGAAACGGTCTTGGCATGGAACTCGCACTTCTCTGCCTTCACGAAAAGAGAGTTCTCCAGCAGGCGGCGCAGGACCAACCGGACGTGGTGCGTGTGTTCTGACAGAGTCTTTGAGAATATTAAAATATCGTCAAGGTACACAAATACGAACGTATTTAGCATGTCCCTGAGGATATCATTCACTAGGGCTTGAAAAACTGCTGGGGCATTGGTGAGGCCGAAGGGCATGACGAGATATTCATAGTGGCCGGTTGGTGTGTTGAACGCTGTCTTCCATTCGTCTCCCTCCCTCATCCGCACCAGATGGTAGGCATTGCGAAGGTCCAGCTTAGTGAATACAGTGGCTCCCTGCAGCAGTTCGAAGGCAGACGAAAGTAAGGGCAGTGGGTAGCGATTCTTAACCGTGATGTCGTTTCAGACCCCGGTAATCTATGCATGGACGAAGAGAACCGTCCTTCTTGCCGACAAAGAAGAATCCCGCTCCTGCGGGGGAAGACGACGGTCTAATTATCCCGGAGGCAAGAGAGTCATTAATGTAGTCCTCCATGGCCTTTCTTTCCGGGGCTGACAGTGAATACAGACGACCCTTGGGAGGTGCTGTGCCAGGCAGGAGATCAATCGCGCAGTCATAGGGTCTGTGTGGGGGGTAGAGATGTCGCCTTGGATTTGTTGAACACCTCTTTCAGGCTGTGGTAACAGGCCGGAACATTGGATATGTCGGAGGTAGCGCTAGATCCTTCCCCGGTGAACGGGCAGGGTGGCCCCCTTAAACAGGTCTGGTGACAACTCCTTCCCACTCACGGACTGTTCCTGTCTCCCAGTCGATGTGGGGGTTGTGCTGACGGAGCCACGGGTATCCAAGAATGAGTGGTTGGCCAGGTGAGTGTAGGAGGTGAAACTGGATGGACTCCTGGTGGTTTCCTGACAGCAGGATTGTCACAGGGGCGGAGATATGAGTGACAGTGCCAAGATGATGCCCATCCAGGGCTCGTGCAGGAATGGGTTGTGTCAGTTGATGATGGTTCACGCCCAGTTGCTGTGCAAGCTCAGGGTCCATGATGTTTGCTTCGGCTCCGGAATCCACAAGGGCGGCCAATGTATGAGTCTTGTCAGAAAGCTGAAGGCGGAGATGAAGCAGGGTCTTTCGGATGGAGGGAGACTGAAGGCTTGTTGAGCTCACCCGGATCTCCCCTACACCTGGTGAGCTGCGGCTTTTGCCGGACAAGTAGCGACACGGTGATTCTCGCCACCACAGTAGAGGCAAAGGTTGGAGCTTAGACGGCGCCCGACGCTCCTCGGGAGTCAGAGAGGCACGGCCAATCTCCATGGGCTCAGGCTGATTGAGTTGGCTATGGGACTTGACAGGCAGGGGCTGGACAGAAGCGGTATCGACCCGAGTACGGATGGCAGGTTGACTGAGACGGCCCTTCTCCCTCCTCCGGGTCTGTATACGGCGGTCAATGCGAACGGCAAGGTCAATGGCGGCATCAAGCGTTGAGGGCGGGTCATGGGAAACAAGCTCGTCCTTGATATAGTCCGCCAGGCTATGGAGGAAGGCTTGCACCAGTGCCTCTGGGTTAAACGAGCTTTGACTGGCCAGGGTACGAAAGTCAATGGAGAAGTCTGCCACTGTCCGATTGCCCTGACGGATGGTGAGCAGAGCTTGTGACGCTTCGGCTGTTGGCGAGCCTAGGTCAAAGACCTTTAACATCTCCTCCTCAAAGGCACTGAAGGAGGCACAGGCTGGGGTTTGCCGGTCGAATTCGCGCCGTTCCCCACAACCGAGCTCGACCGGTGAGATGTGTGATGACATACCCCACCTTGGCTCCCTCTGTTGAGAAAGTCCTGGGCTGTAGTGCAAACTGGATTCGGCAGCTGCTCAAGAATGGTCTTACTTGCTTCTGGTTGCCATCAAAACGTTCCAGGTTCCCAATCCTTGGTTCAGGAGCGTGGGGATCTGGTGGCAGCACTGCCGGGCCTGCAGCATTGGGACCTCCAGCGGAGGGATGAAGGAGTATCGGTGGTACAGGAACAAAAGGACCAGGGGGGGTGCAGGTGGAGTAGCCGGGCTTGAGAGTAGTTGCAGGGCTTGGGCTAGCTGTTGTTGCTGCAGTTGGAACTGTTGTTGCTGCTGGTTGAATAGCTGGAGAAGGGAAGCGATGTCGCCAGCCATCCGATTTATGTCTCCCTCAGAGCGTTCCAGTCGCTGTAGGGCAGTCCTCTCTGGCTCTTCCTCCATCGTGGTCAGGGAGTGCGCTGGGTCCATGATGGTCAGATCGTTCTGTCACGAACAGAAGAGGACCCAAGAGCGCAAGTTCAAATTCAGAGTTCTTTATTCAGGGTTACAGGCGGGAAGAGGAGTCCCAGGGGTGTCAGGGGTCTTTCAGGGTCCTCCTGTGGGTACCTGTGCTCGGGGGTCACCAAATGTCCGGGGTGTCCAGTCCAAGTGCTTAGTGTGTGTGTTCCCCAGTGATGGAGCGGCGTATCGGGCTGAGGGTGGTGAAACGTCTGGGCACGCTCATCTGGTGGTCGGAGACCTGGGGGAACACACACACACAACAGCAATATGAATGGCAGGCAGAAGTACAGATCAGGGCTGGGCAAATATCGTGGTGAGAGACAGAAGGCAGAAACGAGTTACCGGAGGGGCTGAAGATCGGAGAGTAGTCGAGGTCCAGAAGGCAGGTTGGGATAGACGGGGCAGTAGAACAAGGAGGCAGTCAAGAAAGGATCGGTATCACAAACAGGAGTCAGAGCGCAGACAGGCAGGTTACTGGTCCGGGTTTGAAGACGATCTGACAGGGCTTGGCTGAAAACCAGGGCTTGATATACTGGGAGAGGTAGTGGGGAAATGCAGTTCAGCTGGCAGAGTAATTAGAACAGAGTGAGGCAAGGTGAGGATGGTGAGTGGGAAATGCAGTGCAGCTGGCCAGGTAACAAGAGCAGAGCAGGGCAGGTGGAGCTAGTTAGGCTGAGTAGAGAGAGGGAGGTGAGCAGAGTGGAAGATAATTGAATGCAATTAATGTTGCTACCAGGGAGAGAGAGTGCTCATGACACCCAAAGCCTTTTGGAGAGGGTTTGTGAATATTACAGTCACCAAAAATGTGAATATTATCTGCCATGACTACAAGGTCCGATAGGAATTCAGGGAACTCAGTGAGGAACTCTGTACAGTGCATTCAGAAAGTATTCCGACCCCTTCCCTTTTTCCACATTTTGTTACGTTACAGCCTTATTCTAAAATGTATGGGAAAAAAATATCATCAATCTACACACAATACCCAATAATGACTAAGAGAAAACTGGTTTTTAGAATTTTTACAAATAAAAATATCTTATTTAAATTGATATTCAGACCCTTTGCTATGAGACTCGAAATTGAGCTCAGGTGCATCCTGTTTCCATTGATCATCCTTGAGATGTTTCTACAACTTGATTGGAGTCCACCTGTGGTTTGAAAAGGCACACTTTTTTTTTACATTTAGCAGACGCTTTTATCCAAAGGGACTTACAGTCATGCGTGCATACATTTATTTCTTTTGTGTATGGGTGGTCCCGGGGATCGAACCCACTACCTTGGCGTTACAAGCGCCGTGCTCTACCAGCTGAGCTACAGAGGACCACACCCGTCTATATAAGATCCCACAGTTGACAGTGCATGTCAGAGCAAAAACCAAGCCATGAGGTCGAAGGAATTGTCCGTAGAGCTCCGAGACAGGATTGTGTCGAGGCACAGATCTGGGGAGGGTACCAAAAAATTTCTGCAGCATTGAAGGTCCCCAAGAACACAGTGGCCTCCATCATTCTTAAATGAAAGAAGTTTGGAACCACCAAGACTCTTCCTAGAGCTGGCCGCCCGGCCAAACTGAGCAAACGGGGGAGAAGGGCCTTGGTCAGGGAGGTGACCAAGAACACAATGGTCACTCTGACAGAGCTCCAGAGTTCCTCTGTGTAGATTGGAGAACCTTCCAGAAGGACAACCATCTTTACAGCACTCCACCAATCAAGTCTTTATGGTAGAGTGGCCAGACGGAAGCCACTCCTCTGTAAAAGGCACACAACAGCCCGCTTGGAGTTTGCCAAAAGGCATCTAAAGACTCTCAGACCATGAGAAACAAGATTCTCATCTTATAGGCCTAAAGCATGTTACTGTGTGTGTTAAGGTGAGGAAGAGGTTCTATTCATGTTACTGTGTGTTAAGGTGAGGAAGAGGTTCTATTCATGTTACTGTGTGTTAAGGTGAGGAAGAGGTTCTATTCATGTTACTGTGTGTTAAGGTGAGGAAGAGGTTCTATTCATGTTACTGTGTGTTAACGTGAGGAAGAGGTTCTATTCATGTTACTGTGTGTGTTAAGGTGAGGAAGAGGTTCTATTCATGTTACTGTGTGTTAACGTGAGGAAGAGGTTATATTCATGTTACTGTGTGTTAACGTGAGGAAGAGGTTCTATTCATGTTACTGTGTGTTAACGTGAGGAAGAGGATCTATTCATGTTACTGTGTGTTAAGGTGAGGAAGAGGTTCTATTCATGTTACTGTGTGTTAACGTGAGGAAGAGGTTCTATTCATGTTACTGTGTGTTAACGTGAGGAAGAGGTTCTATTCATGTTACTGTGTGTTAAGGTGAGGAAGAGGTTATATTCATGTTACTGTGTGTTAAGGTGAGGAAGAGGTTCTATTCATGTTACTGTGTGTTAACGTGAGGAAGAGGTTCTATTCATGTTACTGTGTGTGTTAAGGTGAGGAAGAGGTTCTATTCATGTTACTGTGTGTTAAGGTGAGGAAGAGGTTCTATTCATGTTACTGTGTGTTAAGGTGAGGAAGAGGTTCTATTCATGTTACTGTGTGTGTTAAGGTGAGGAAGAGGTTCTATTCATGTTACTGTGTGTTAAGGTGAGGAAGAGGTTCTATTCATGTTACTGTGTGTTAACGTGAGGAAGAGGTTCTATTCATGTTACTGTGTGTTAAGGTGAGGAAGAGGTTCTATTCATGTTACTGTGTGTGTTAAGGTGAGGAAGAGGTTCTATTCATGTTACTGTGTGTTAACGTGAGGAAGAGGTTCTATTCATGTTACTGTGTGTTAAGGTGAGGAAGAGGTTCTATTCATGTTACTGTGTGTTAAGGTGAGGAAGAGGTTCTATTCATGTTACTGTGTGTGTTAACGTGAGGAAGAGGTTATATTCATGTTACTGTGTGTTAAGGTGAGGAAGAGGTTCTATTCATGTTACTGTGTGTTAAGGTGAGGAAGAGGTTGAATTCATGTTACTGTGTGTTAACGTGAGGAAGAGGTTCTATTCATGTTACTGTGTGTTAAGGTGAGGAAGAGGTTCTATTCATGTTACTGTGTGTTAAGGTGAGGAAGAGGTTCTATTCATGTTACTGTGTGTGTTAACGTGAGGAAGAGGTTCTATTCATGTTACTGTGTGTTAAGGTGAGGAAGAGGTTCTATTCATGTTACTGTGTGTTAAGGTGAGGAAGAGGTTCTATTCATGTTACTGTGTGTTAACGTGAGGAAGAGGTTCTATTCATGTTACTGTGTGTTAACGTGAGGAAGAGGTTCTATTCATGTTACTGTGTGTGTTAACGTGAGGAAGAGGTTCTATTCATGTTACTGTGTGTGTTAAGGTGAGGAAGAGGTTCTATTCATGTTACTGTGTGTTAAGGTGAGGAAGAGGTTCTATTCATGTTACTGTGTGTTAACGTGAGGGAAGAGGTTCTATTCATGTTACTGTGTGTTAACGTGAGGGAGAGGTTCTATTCATGGTACTGTGTGTTAACGTGAGGAAGAGGTTCTATTCATGTTACTGTGTGTGTTAACGTGAGGAAGAGGTTCTATTCATGTTACTGTGTGTTAAGGTGAGGAAGAGGTTCTATTCATGTTACTGTGTGTTAAGGTGAGGAAGAGGTTCTATTCATGTTACTGTGTGTTAACGTGAGGAAGAGGTTCTATTCATGTTACTGTGTGTTAACGTGAGGAAGAGGTTCTATTCATGGTACTGTGTGTTAACGTGAGGAAGAGGTTCTATTCATGTTACTGTGTGTGTTAACGTGAGGAAGAGGTTCTATTCATGTTACTGTGTGTTAAGGTGAGGAAGAGGTTCTATTCATGTTACTGTGTGTTAACGTGAGGAAGAGGTTATATTCATGTTACTGTGTGTTAAGGTGAGGAAGAGGTTCTATTCATGTTACTGTGTGTGTTAAGGTGAGGAAGAGGTTCTATTCATGTTACTGTGTGTTAACGTGAGGAAGAGGTTCTATTCATGTTACTGTGTGTTAAGGTGAGGAAGAGGTTCTATTCATGTTACTGTGTGTTAAGGTGAGGAAGAGGATCTATTCATGTTACTGTGTGTTAACGTGAGGAAGAGGTTCTATTCATGTTACTGTGTGTGTTAATGTGAGGAAGAGGTTCTATTCATGTTACTGTGTGTTAATGTGAGGAAGAGGTTCTATTCATGTTACTGTGTGTTAACGTGAGGAAGAGGTTCTATTCATGTTACTGTGTGTGTTAATGTGAGGAAGAGGTTCTATTCATGTTACTGTGTGTTAACGTGAGGAAGAGGTTCTATTCATGTTACTGTGTGTTAACGTGAGGAAGAGGTTCTATTCATGTTACTGTGTGTTAACGTGAGGAAGAGGTTCTATTCATGTTACTGTGTGTGTTAAGGTGAGGAAGAGGTTCTATTCATGTTACTGTGTGTTAACGTGAGGAAGAGGTTCTATTCATGTTACTGTGTGTTAAGGTGAGGAAGAGGTTCTATTCATGTTACTGTGTGTTAAGGTGAGGAAGAGGTTATATTCATGTTACTGTGTGTTAACGTGAGGAAGAGGTTCTATTCATGTTACTGTGTGTTAAGGTGAGGAAGAGGTTCTATTCATGTTACTGTGTGTTAAGGTGAGGAAGAGGTTCTATTCATGTTACTGTGTGTGTTAATGTGAGGAAGAGGTTCTATTCATGTTACTGTGTGTTAAGGTGAGGAAGAGGTTCTATTCATGTTACTGTGTGTTAAGGTGAGGAAGAGGTTCTATTCATGTTACTGTGTGTGTTAACGTGAGGAAGAGGTTATATTCATGTTACTGTGTGTTAAGGTGAGGAAGAGGTTCTATTCATGTTACTGTGTGTTAAGGTGAGGAAGAGGTTGTATTCATGTTACTGTGTGTTAACGTGAGGAAGAGGTTCTATTCATGTTACTGTGTGTTAAGGTGAGGAAGAGGTTCTATTCATGTTACTGTGTGTTAAGGTGAGGAAGAGGTTCTATTCATGTTACTGTGTGTGTTAACGTGAGGAAGAGGTTATATTCATGTTACTGTGTGTTAAGGTGAGGAAGAGGTTCTATTCATGTTACTGTGTGTTAAGGTGAGGAAGAGGTTGTATTCATGTTACTGTGTGTGTTAAGGTGAGGAAGAGGTTCTATTCATGTTACTGTGTGTTAAGGTGAGGAAGAGGTTCTATTCATGTTACTGTGTGTTAAGGTGAGGAAGAGGTTCTATTCATGTTACTGTGTGTGTTAAGGTGAGGAAGAGGTTCTATTCATGTTACTGTGTGTTAAGGTGAGGAAGAGGTTCTATTCATGTTACTGTGTGTTAAGGTGAGGAAGAGGTTCTATTCATGTTACTGTGTGTTAAGGTGAGGAAGAGGTTCTATTCATGTTACTGTGTGTTAACGTGAGGAAGAGGTTCTATTCATGTTACTGTGTGTTAACGTGAGGAAGAGGTTCTATTCATGTTACTGTGTGTTAACGTGAGGAAGAGGTTCTATTCATGTTACTGTGTGTGTTAAGGTGAGGAAGAGGTTCTATTCATGTTACTGTGTGTTAAGGTGAGGAAGAGGTTCTATTCATGTTACTG
>NW_025535070.1:35000-45000 GCF_020615455.1 Coregonus clupeaformis
AAGAACATGCTGGCCAAAGCCATCGTTCCCCAGGAGACCAAGAAGAGGTACTCAGGATATCCTACATTACAATATATATTCCTCAATATATTACATAACAATATATACTCCTCAATATATTACATTACAATATATATTCCTCAATATATACTCCTCATTATAA
Organism: Coregonus clupeaformis; assembly: GCF_020615455.1. NCBI lineage: Eukaryota > Metazoa > Chordata > Actinopteri > Salmoniformes > Salmonidae > Coregonus > Coregonus clupeaformis. Next base: position 35,164 of record NW_025535070.1, read on the forward strand.
CCTCCCTAAAATACTACATTACAATATATACTCCTCATTATAACCTCCCTAATATACTACATTACAATATATACTCCTCAATATATAAGACATTACAATATATACTCTTCATTATAACCTCCCTAATATACTACATTACAATATATACTCCTCAATATAACCTTCCTAATATACTACATTACAATATATACTCCTCATTATAACCTCCCTAATATACTGCATTACAATATATACTCCTCAATATAACCTCCACAATATACTACATTACAATATATACCCTCATTATAACCTCCTAATATACTACATTACAATATAGACTCCTCAATATAACCTCCCCAATATACTATATTACAATATATACTCCTCAATATAATCTCATTAATATACTGCATTACAATATATACTCCTCAATATAACCTCCCCTAATATACTACATTACAATGTATACTCCTCAATATAATCTCATTAATATACTACATTACAATATAGACTCCTCAATATAATCTCATTAATATACTGCATTACAATATATACTCCTCAATATAACCTCCCTAATATACTACATTACAATGTATACTCCTCAATATAATCTCATTAATATACTACATTACAATATAGACTCCTCATTATAACCTCCCTAAAATACTACATTACAATATATACTCCTCATTATAACCTCCCTAATATACTACATTACAATATATACTCCTCAATATATAAGACATTACAATATATACTCTTCATTATAACCTCCCTAATATACTACATTACAATATATACTCCTCAATATAACCTTCCTAATATACTACATTACAATATATACTCCTCATTATAACCTCCCTAATATACTGCATTACAATATATACTCCTCAATATAACCTCCCCAATATACTACATTACAATATATACTCCTCATTATAACCTCCCTAATATACTACATTACAATATAGACTCCTCAATATAACCTCCCCAATATACTATATTACAATATATACTCCTCAATATAATCTCATTAATATACTGCATTACAATATATACTCCTCAATATAACCTCCCTAATATACTACATTACAATGTATACTCCTCAATATAATCTCATTAATATACTACATTACAATATAGACTCCTCAATATAATCTCATTAATATACTGCATTACAATATATACTCCTCAATATAACCTCCCTAATATACTACATTACAATGTATACTCCTCAATATAATCTCATTAATATACTACATTACAATATAGACTCCTCATTATAACCTCCCTAATATACTACATTACAATATATACTCCTCAATATAACCTCCCTAATATACTACATTACAATATATACTCCTCAATATAATCTCATTAATATACTACATTACAATATATACTCCTCAATATAATCTCATTAATATACTACATTACAATATATACTCCTCATTATATAAGACATTACAATATATACTCCTCAATATAATCTCATTAATATACTACATTACAATATATACTCCTCAATATAACCTCCCTAATATACTACATTACAATATATACTCCTCAATATAATCTCATTAATATACTACATTACAATATATACTCCTCATTATAACCTCCCTAATATACTACATTACAATATATACTCCTCAATATAACCTCCCTAATATACTACATTACAATATATACTCCTCAATATAACCTCCCTAATATACTACATTACAATATATACTCCTCACTATATAAGACATTACAATATATACTCCTCAATATAACCTCCCTAATATACTACATTACAATATATACTCTTCATTATAACCTCCCTAATATACTACATTACAATATATACTCCTCAATATAACCTCCCTAATATACTACATTACAATATAGACTCCTCAATATAACCTCCCTAATATACTACATTACAATGTATACTCCTCAATATAACCTCCCTAATATACTACATTACAATATATACTCCTCAATATAATCTCATTAATATACTACATTACAATATATACTCCTCATTATAACCTCCCTAATATACTACATTACAATATATACTCCTCAATATAACCTCCCTAATATACTACATTACAATATATACTCCTCACTATATAAGACATTACAATATATACTCCTCAATATAACCTCCCTAATATACTACATTACAATATATACTCTTCATTATAACCTCCCTAATATACTACATTACAATATATACTCCTCAATATAACCTCCCTAATATACTACATTACAATATATACTCCTCACTATATAAGACATTACATTATATACTCCTCAATATAACCTCCCTAATATACTACATTACAATATATACTCCTCAATATAACCTCCCTAATATACTACATTACAATATATACTCCTCAATATAACCTCCCTAATATACTACATTACAATATATACTCCTCATTATAACCTCCCTAATATACTACATTACAATATATACTCCTCATTATATAAGACATTACAATATATACTCCTCACTATATAAGACATTACAATATATACTCTTCATTATAACCTCCCTAATATACTACATTACAATATATACTCCTCAATATAACCTCCCTAATATACTACATTACAATATATACTCCTCATTATAACCTCCCTAATATACTACATTACAATATATACTCCTCATTATATAAGACATTACAATATATACTCCTCACTATATAAGACATTACAATATATACTCTTCATTATAACCTCCCTAATATACTACATTACAATATATACTCCTCATTATATAAGACATTACAATATATACTCCTCAATATAACCTCCCTAATATACTACATTACAATATATACTCCTCATTATAACCTCCCTAATATACAGCATTACAATATATACTCCTCAATATAACCTCCCTAATATACTACATTACAATATATACTCCACAATATAACCTCCCTAATATACTACATTACAATATATACTCCTCAATACAACCTCCCTAATATACTACATTACAATGTATACTCCTCATTATAACCTCCCTAATATACTACATTACAATATATACTCCTCACTATATAAGACATTACAATATATACTCTTCATTATAACCTCCCTAATATACTACATTACAATATATACTCCTCAATATAACCTCCCTAATATACTACATTACAATATATACTCCTCATTATAACCTCCCTAATATACTACATTACAATATATACTCCTCATTATATAAGACATTACAATATATACTCCTCACTATATAAGACATTACAATATATACTCTTCATTATAACCTCCCTAATATACTACATTACAATATATACTCCTCATTGTAACCTCCCTAATATACTGCATTACAATATATACTCCTCAATATAACCTCCCTAATATACTACATTACAATATATACTCCTCAATATAACCTCCCTAATATACTACATTACAATATATACTCCTCATTATATAAGACATTACAATATATACTCCTCATTATAACCTCCCTAATATACTGCATTAAAATATATACTCCTCATTATATAAGACATTACAATATATACTCCTCAATATAACCTCCCTAATATACTACATTACAATATATACTCCTCATTATAACCTCCCTAATATACTGCATTACAACATATACTCCTCAATATAACCTCCCTAATATACTACATTACAATATATACTCCTCAATATAACCTCCCTAATATACTACATTACAATATATACTCCTCATTATATAAGACATTACAATATATACTCCTCATTATAACCTCCCTAATATACTACATTACAATATATACTCCTCATTATAACCTCCCTAATATACTACATTACAATATATACTCCTCACTATAACCTCCCTAATATACTACATTACAATATATACTCCTCACTATATAAGACATTACAATATATACTCCTCATTATAACCTCCCTAATATACTACATTACAATATATACTCCTCAATATAACCTCCCTAATATACTACATTACAATATATACTCCTCATTATTATTATTGCCTCCCGAGTGGCGCAGTGGTCTAAGGCATTGCATCGCAGTGCTAGCTGTGCCACTAGAGATCCTGGTTCGAATCCAGGCTCTGTCGTAGGCGGCCGCGACCGGGAGACCCATGGGGCTGCGCACAATTGGCCCAGGGTAAGGGAGGGAATGGCCGGCAGGGATGTAGCTCAGTTGGTAGAGCATGGCGTTTGCAACGCCATGGTTGTGGGTTCGATTCCCATGGGGGGAATAATGTATGCACTAACTGTAAGTCGCTCTGGATAAGAGCGTCTGCTAAATGACTAAAATGTAAATGTAAAAAAATTATAACCTCCCTAATATACTACATTACAATATATACTCCTCAATATAACCTCCCTAATATACTACATTACAATGTATACTCCTCAATATAACCTCCCTAATATACTACATTACAATATATACTCCTCAATATAACCTCCCTAATATACTGTCACGATCGTCTGAAGGGAGCGGACCAATACGCAGCGCGTGGAGTGAACATGATGACTTTATTAAATAAAGCAACCACGAAAAAACAACAAATGACGATAATGAAGTCCTCAGTGACTACGACTGAACACGGAACAATAACCCACAAAACACAGGAGAAAAACACACAGAATATATGTGGCTCCCAATCAGAGATAACGAGCCGACAGCTGACACTCAATTACCTCCGATTGGGAGTCATTAACCAATCACCAAAAACACAAACAAATGAAACTCACCCAACCCAACACCACCAAATGAAATACACCCTGGCTCTAACACACAGTCCTTGGAGCCAGAGTGTGACAGTACCCCCTAAAGGTGCGCACTCCGGGCGCACCAGCATACAGTCTAGGGAGGGTCTGGGTGGGCGTCTGTCCCCGGTGGCGGCTCTGGCCCCGGTCGTGATCCCCACCCCACCGCAGTCACAACCTGCTTCGGTAGCCTCCTCCCAATGACCACCCTCCAACTAACCCCACCTGGACCAAGGGGCAACACCGGACTAAGGGGCAGCATCGGACTAAGGGGCAGTACCGGACTACGGCGGATCCTGGCTGGCTGGCTCATGGCTGGCTGGGACGGATCTGGCTGCTCATGGCTGGCTGACGGATCTGGCTGCTCATGGCCGACTGACGGATCTGGCTGATCCTGTCTGGCAGAAGGCTCTGGCTGATCCTGTCTGGCAGAAGGCTCTGGCTGATCCTGTCTGGCAGAAGGCTCTGGCTGATCCTGTCTGGCAGAAGGCTCTGGCTGATCCTGTCTGGCGGAAGGCTCTGGCTGATCCTGTCTGGCGGAAGGCTCTGGCTGATCCTGTCTGGCAGACGGCTCTGGCTGATCCTGTCTGGCGGAAGGCTCTGACGGCGTTGGGCAGACGGGCAGTTCAGACGGCGTTGGGCAGACGGACAGTTCAGGCCCCGTTGGGCAGACGGCAGACTCTGGCCGTCTGAGGCGCATCGTAGGCCTGGTGCGTGGTGCCGGAACAGGAGGTACCGGGGCTGAGGACACGCATCTCAGGGCTAGTGCGGGGAGAAGCAACAGGGCATGCTGGACCCTGGGGACGCACCGTAGGCCTGATGCGTGGTGCCGGAACAGGAGGTACCGGGCTGAGGACACGCATCTCAGGGCTAGTGCGGGGAGTCGGAACAGGGCATGCTGGGACCCTGGGGACTCCCATAACGCCTAGTGCGGGGAGCCGGAACAGGGCATGCTGGACCCTGGGGACTCACCTCACGCCTAGTGCGGAGAGCAGGAACAGGCCGGGCGGGGCTGGCGACGCGCACCGTATCCCTGGTGCGAGTGGCCGGAACAGGCCGGGCCGGGCTGGCGGCGCACCGTATCCCTGGTGCGTGGAGTAGGAACAGGCCGGGCTGGGCTGGCGAAGCGCACCGTATCCCTGGTGCGTGAGTAGGAACAGGCCGGGCTGGGCTGGCAAGCGCACCGTATCCCTGGTGCGTGGAGTAGGAACAGGCCGGGCTGGGCTGGCGGCGCACCGTATCCCTGGTGCGTGGAGTAGGAACAGGCCGGGCTGAGCTGGCGACGCGCACCGCATCCTGGTGCGTATGGCAGGAACAGGCCGAACCGGGCTGGCGACGCGCACCTTACACTTAGTGCGAGGGACCGGAACAGGCCGTGACCGTACGGGGAACACACACTACTGGCTGCACCTCGGGACTAGGAACGGGCCGGACCGAACTGGTTACACACCCCAGTACCTCACGCCGTGCCTCAACACCTTCCCTTCCCTGCTTTACCCAGTAGCCCCTTGACCTGGTAGCCCACTGAATCCGTCCCTTCTCTGCCTCCGTCAGCCCCCCTTAACCTGGCAGCCCTCTGACTCTGCCTAGTGGCAGCCTCCTGCTGCTCCGTCGCCCAAGCCATGTGCCCCCCAAAAATTTCTTGGGGTTGCCTCTCGTCCTTCCGACGATGATGGCCCTGCTGATGCCGTTGCTCCTCTCGCCGTCGCCTCTCCACCGTCTCGTTCCATGGTCGGCGATCCATACCATCTAGGATCTCCTCCCAAGTCCAGGACCCTTTACCTTCCACCAGTTCCTTCCATGTCCAGACCCTTTGTTCCTGGACGCGCTGCTTGGTTCCTTTATGGTGGGTTATTCTGTCACGATCGTCTGAAGGAGCGGACCAATACGCAGCGCGTGGAGTGAACATGATGACTTTATTAAATAAAGCAACCACGAAAAAACAACAAATGACGATAATGAAGTCCTCAGTGACACGACTGAACACGGAACAATAACCCACAAAACACAGGAGAAAAACACACAGAATATATATGGCTCCCAATCAGAGATAACGAGCCGACAGCTGACACTCGTTACCTCCGATTGGGAGTCATTAACCAATCACCAAAAACACAAACAAATGAAACTCACCCAACCCAACACCACCAAATGAAATACACCCTGGCTCTAACACACAGTCCTTGGAGCCAGAGTGTGACATATACTACATTACAAAATATACTCCTCAATATAACCTCCCTAATATACTACATTACAATGTATACTCCTCATTATAACCTCCCTAATATTCTACATTACAATATATACTCCTCAATATAACCTCCCTAATATACTACATTACAATATATACTCCTCAATATAACCTCCCTAATATACTACATTACAATATATACTCCTCATTATAACCTCCCTAATATACTACATTACAATATATAACCTCCCTAATATACTACATTACAATATATACTCCTCAATATAACCTCCCTAATATACTACATTACAATATATACTCCTCAATATAACCTCCCTAATATACTACATTACAATGTATACTCCTCAATATAACCTCCCTAATATACTACATTACAATATATACTCCTCAATATAACCTCCCTAATATACTACATTACAAAATATACTCCTCAATATAACCTCCCTAATATACTACATTACAATGTATACTCCTCATTATAACCTCCCTAATATTCTACATTACAATATATACTCCTCAATATAACCTCCCTAATATACTACATTACAATATATACTCCTCAATATAACCTCCCTAATATACTACATTACAATATATACTCCTCAATATAACCTCCCTAATATACTACATTACAATATATACTCCTCATTATAACCTCCCTAATATTCTACATTACAATATATACTCCTCAATATAACCTCCCTAATATACTACATTACTATATATACTCCTCAATATAACCTCCCTAATATACTACATTACAATATATACTCCTCAATATAACCTCCCTAATATACTACATTACAATATATAATCCTCAATATAATCTCATTAATATACTACATTACAATATTTACTCCTCAATATAACCTCCTTAATATACTACATTACAATATATACTCCTCATTATAACCTCCCTAATATACTACATTACAATATATACTCCTCATTATAACCTCCCTAATATACTACATTACAATATATACTCCTCAATATAACCTCCCTAATATACTACATTACAATATATACTCCTCAATATAACCTCCCTAATATACTACATTACAATGTATACTCCTCAATATAACCTCCCTAATATACTACATTACAATATATACTCCTCAATATAACCTCCCTAATATACTACATTACAATATATACTCCTCAATATAACCTCCCTAATATACTACATTACAATATATACTCCTCAATATAACCTCCCTAATATACTACATTACAATATATACTCCTCATTATAACCTCCCTAATATACTACATTACAACATATACTCCTCACTATATAAGACATTACAATATATACTCCTCAATATAGTACATTACAATATATATTCCTCAATAAATACTACATTACATGATGTACTCCTCAATATAACCTCCCCAATATACTATATAAACAATATATACTCCTCAATATATTATCCTTGTGTACTACAATATACTCACTATATTAACAATTGTCCCGACTTCCACCGAGGCTGCCTCCCCTCCTTGTTCGGGCAGGCTTCGGCGTGCCTCCCCTCCTTGTTCGGGCAGGCTTCGGCGTGCCTCCCCTCCTTGTTCGGGCAGGCTTCGGCGTGCCTCCCCTCCTTGTTCGGGCAGGCTTCGGCGTCCGTCGTCACCGGCTTTCTAACCACTGCTGCTCCCATTATCATCACTCCACTAGTCTTGTCTTGATAATCACACACACCTGGGTCTCATCCCCTCATTAGTCTGTGTATAAGTGGTCCCTCTGCCCCCTTGTCTGTGTGGGTGATGTCTCATCCCCTCGTTAGTCTGTGTATAAGTGGTCCCTCTGCCCCTTGTCTGTGTGGGTGATGTCTCATCCCCTCGTTAGTCTGTGTATAAGTGGTCCCTCTGCCCCCTTGTCTGTGTGGGTGATGTCTCATCCCCTCGTTAGTCTGTGTATAAGTGGTCCCTCTGCCCCCTTGTCTGTGTGGGTGATGTCTCATCCCCTCGTTAGTCTGTGTATAAGTGGTCCCTCTGCCCCCTTGTCTGTGTGGGTGATGTCTCATCCCCTCGTTAGTCTGTGTATAAGTGGTCCCTCTGCCCCCTTGTCTGTGTGGGTGATGTCTCATCCCCTCGTTAGTCTGTGTATAAGTGGTCCCTCTGCCCCCTTGTCTGTGTGGGTGATTGTTCCATGTGAGAGTTGAGGAGCTTGGTTGAGCTACTCTCTTATTGTATTGCCGGAGTAGATTTATTCCCCTGTGCTTGTATATCGTTTGGAGTATTTCCGTACCGTAATTGCCAGGGTAGAGAGTTTCCCCTGTGCTTGTATATCGTTTGGAGTATTTCCGTACCGTGATTGCCAGGGTAGAGAGTTTCCCCTGTGCTTGTATATAGTTTGGAGTATTTCCGTACCGTGATTGCCAGGGTAGAGAGTTTACCCTGTGCTTGTATATAGTTTGGAGTATTTCCGTACCGTGATTGCCAGGGTAGATTTATTCCCCTGTGCTTGTATATCGTTTGGAGTATTTCCGTACCGTGATTTCCAGGGTAGAGAGTTCCCCCTATGTTTGTATGTCGCTATTCAGCCCAACTGTGACGGAAAGGAATAAACTCTGTATTCAGTGATTTACCCTCCTGCGCTTGACTCCTTCTCTCACATTCATCACAAACAATATATACTCTGCAATATATACTCATTATATACTACAATATTCTCATTATATTAACAATGTATACTCACTACTGTATATACTCCTTATATACTACAATATACCCACTATATTAATTTATGTATTTACTAATATTTACTGTATCCAACAATGCTCCTGCTCATATACTTCTCTCTCTCTCTCACTCTCTCTCTCTCTCTCTTCTTTCTCTGTCTCTCTGTCTCTCTCTCTCTCGCTC